>NC_058165.1:9746848-10046848 GCF_020080835.1 Cotesia glomerata
AAAGTTTACGTTTTAAAAAAAAGTGCTTATGGTACAAATTATATTAAACAAGTAGAAATAAGCAACGACATAACTTTTGTAAGCAATTTAAAATTAGTCCGGCCTGCAACTCAAATATGTACAGACATGGGCATCTTTGTTTTTGATCTTCCAAATTGTTGGGAAACTGACTAATGACAAAGAGATTATCAAGAGTATGAAATTTATAAATGTATCGAGTAAGTAATACTCGAAATGAATAAATAAACAGTTCTTGAATGACTGTACATGAAAAGAAAAATATAGGAACTGTCTCCATTATTTTACGAAATTTGTTCCTGTTCAATGATAAGGAGTACGAATACAAATTATGGTAACAGTTCCTAGAGCAATTCTATAATTATTGTCGCTAATTCAAAGTAATGGATCCTATACTATTATGAGTAGTCAATATTTTATTTATAAAACTGATATATCTTAATTAACGAGTTAATAAAATTGAAAGTGTACTTTTGAGATTGAATTTCGATTTTGATAACAAAAAAAGATAATTTTTTTATGTAACTTTAATATTTTTATAATTTTTTTACGTATATCATCTCAAAAGCTTGCAAAAATCTTAAAAGATTTATTTCTATTAAATCAATAAATATTATTTCATACTATAAAACATGCATTATTTATTATTAGTGTGCTTTAATTAATAAGTGATTGAATTTGTAAACATATATTTTCTACTACGAAATGTCCAACAAATATTGCAAAAATTTCCTCACTCCCTAACAACATTAGATTACATTAATTAAATTAGATAAAATTAAATAAGAAAATAAAATTAATTAATTAAAATAAATAAGAAAAAAAAGTATTTCTATCTTTGTGAATAAAATTTTAAGTACAAATGTTATGGAGTATGATCATTTTTAAATAATGTGCTAGGCTTAACAATTTTTTAGTAGAATCATTTGATAACAGAGTTTTTGAATGTACAAGTCATTTTGCTGACTCAAACAGAAAAAATTTCTTTAAAAAAAATTGATTTTATTGTGACTAGAAATTAATTTGTTGATAATTTTTAATCATTATGTTCCTGAGTTGAAGAAATAAAAATTTTTCTCACAGTCACTTTTTTGTTGAAAAAAAATTTGGTAATTATTTACAAGTGGTGTCCACCATTTTAATTTTCATTTTTTTTTTTGAAAATTTTGATATATTTATTTTGAAAAATACATAAAAAAATGAACAATTTGATTAACACAATTTTAACAAATTTTCAAAAAAAATTAAAAAATTTTTAAAAAAATGGTGATATTCAACTTTTTTTTTTGTAAAAAATAAAAAAAAAATTTCGTTCATAAAAATGATAATAAAAATGGTGGACCCCACTTGTAAATAATTACCAATAGTTTTTTTGTGTTTAGAAAAAAAAAATTTTAGATAATAGAAAATTTATGAATTTTTCATCTAAAATTGTTCTTTCCGAAATCTATAAAATTTTTTTGAAAAGAAAATTATTGATTGAAAATTTTTTATTTCTTCAACTCAGAAATTGAATTATTGTAAATCTCCGGCAAATTAATTTTTTATTGCGGCATTGTTTCTTTTTTTCGAAAGAAAATTTATTTCTCAGTGTACAATGGGATTTCTGGGTATTTCTGGTATTTTTATAACTAGTAAAATTCCAGCATAGATACGGTGCAATACCCGATTTAAAAGTTTAGGAGTAAAGTCAGTGTAAGTACGGTGTAATATCTATGTTCTTGTTGCTTACAGTGGGATTCTAGTGTAGAAACGGTGTAACATACGCTCTTTTACATTCACGGTGGGATTCCAGTGTAGAAACGGTGTAATACACGCTTTTTTACATTTACGGTGAAATTCCAGTGTAGAGACGGTGTAACACACGCTTTTTTACATTTACGGTGGAATTCCAGTGTAGAGACGGTGTAACACCTGTTGTTTACATTCAAAGTGAGAATTCGGTTTAAACACGGTGTAACGCAGCAGTTTTTGATCACCGCTGTGTCTACACTGAAATCCTACTGTAACACACCGTGGTACTCTGGTGTAAGTACAGTGTAATTTTTTCACATTTACACCGTGTGATTTTAGTGTATTCGGTGTAATCGGATCCGCTAGGGATAACCTCAAATTTTTTAAATATTTTGACTGTAAATGAGTAATTAATTATTTTTATTTTAGTTAAAAACAGATATGGAAAATTATTTAGAGTGGAAAATGATTGGTGGTAACAAACGGATGAAAAGTAATATTTTGCCACATAAATACATTGAAGAATCAAAACTGACAAGTGTAGAAGTTTCTCCAATGGAAGTAGATCAACCAAGTTCTGAGAAATCCAGCTTCAATTTTGATGATAAAATGATAGGTCGAAATTCAAGCAATAATATCGATAATATGGATCTGGAATATTTGGATACTGCAAATTCTACTGCAACTTAAGATTTTAAAGCCAGTGCATCTAATGTTTTTTATGATAATTTTCCTCCTCAAACTATAAAAGTTAATGCTGCAGTTCAAGTCAAGATAAGAAGTTTATATAGGAGTACACAAATTCAGTGTAAACCTCAAACAAAAGACCGTGCAACTTCTCCCATTAAAATATTCTCTGGAGTAAAAAATTTGGATGACTCATGTTCTTCATCAATTAGTAATAATCAAGTAATGAACACATCAAATACAACAGTAAGTTCATTCCCAACTTCTTCAGATAACCTTTTGTCGACAAATCCAAGTACTGAAAATGAGTGGAAAAGCCAATATCAACAAGAAGAATTCCAAAAATTAAATTTAAAACAAACTTTCCAAAAAATTCAACAATCACCTCGTAAATATATCGGTATTCCAAACGACTGTATGGATATTATCGATATTTTACGGACTGCTAAATTAAGTGATGTTGAAATCTTTCTCACATTAAAAAAAATAAGACTAAATGAAAGTTTTGCTATTTTAGCAGATGATTTTGGGATGTCTACTTCTAATGTAAGTCGTACATTTACTAAGACCTTGCCAATCATAACTGAGTATTTAAAAGACTTCATTATTTGGCCTTCATCTGCAAAAATTAAACAACAATTGCCAATGAGTTTCAGGAGTCGTTATGCCGCAGTTGAATCGATCATTGATTGTTTGGAAATTGAAATTGAAAAGCCAACAGACCCAGTTAAACAATCATTGACATGGTCAGAATACAAAAATGTAATACTGTGAAATATTTAGTATCTTGTACTCCAGATGGTATAGTTAATTTCATATCACCAGGTTATGGTGGTAGAGCATCTGATGCAGAAATAGTTTCAAACTCTGGATACTTGGATTATTTAAAGCCAGGTGCAGCTGTATTAGCAGATAGAGGTTTCAAACATATTGAAAATTTAGTAGTTGCGAAAAAAAGTACATTGATTAGACCTCCTACAGTAAGCTCTAATAAGCAACCAACTCATGATGAAGTCATTGCGACGAAACGAATCGCTAGCCTTCGAATTCACATTGAAAGGTTAATAAGAAGAATCAGAGAATTTCATATTTGTGAACCTCATTCATGTGTTAATGTTAAATTGATTCCGCAAATGGATAATATTATCACGATTGTCGCTGCTTTTAACTAATTTACAAGGACCACTGATAAAAACATAAGTAACATTAGAGATTAATTAAAAATATAATATTAATTATTTTACAAAATTTTGTTATTCACAGTAAATAAGCTTATGTATATATCTATAAACATTCAAAACATACAAGTGTCTTAAAATAATACGTTTTTGATCTTAATTATTTTATTGCTCTGTTTTGTATAAAGAATTAAATAATCGTTTAAAAATACATTTCTCCCAAAATTTACTCAAATCTTCCAATAATTTATTAATTAATTGTGATTCGTAATTAATAATAATAGATTTAAATGCTTTTGTATGTTCGAAGTTCGAGTCTGCAACAACAAACATCGCTTTTTTTCTTCCGGCAAAAAGCATTTGCATTTGCATTTGCGTTATGTACTTCATTGCTACTTTATCGTAATTATTAGTATCAATATATGTACGAGCACTTTTATCTGACGTTGGGCATTTAATTTCAATAACAAATTCGTCGTCAATAGCATCAGGCGAAGCTCCTAGATAAGGATATTTTTCAGATAAAAATAAACCACATTTATTAAACTTTTTTTTCATCTTCTGTTCAACTTGTTGTAAAACCATTGCTTCTAATTTTTTGCCTCGTTCCATAGCTTTTGTATTCCGCAATTTTTTACCACCGACCAACAACTCCACTAAAATTCCATTCGGTGTATTACAACGTGATGCTTCATATGCCTTTGATGCAGTAACTCGTCCGTAGCGCAATGTAAACCAGAGCTCACAGTTTGCTTGATCTTGAGTCATTTTTTCAATTCGCTCACACAAATCTTTTGACATTCGACTTCTGCTGAATGTTAAAAATTCATCATAAGATGTTCCTCCTTCATTAATGAAATTTACTAATAAATTATGAATCGAAAGACTTTGCTCGTTATTTACATCATTGAAGTATTTTAAAATTTGACTCTGTACAGTTTTTTGATTTGTTCTTTTTACAAATTCTTCTAATGCATTAAAAGGTTTATTCAAAGCAATCGATTCTTTAGTACTGGCAAAATCTTTTACCATAATGAATTTTATTGATGATCCAACTTGAGATAGAACTGATTTTCGCCAATAACATTCAATATCCGTCGGTGATGGTTCTTCAGATCTTCTGTGTAGCCACATTATAAAAGCAATCGCATGCTTGCATCCACCTAAAAAAGACAAAGGGAATGTATTGGTAGGTATTTTATTTTTAATCAATTTTTTTTGTTTCTCGTATCAAACAGTAACTATAAATAATAGAGTTAAGAATAACAGTAATAGTTATAGCTAAAATATTTTTACACTATTGCACTTACCTGACGATGCGGCACAATCATGACATTGAATCGATAAAATCTCTTCCTCAACAATATTTAAAACAAGAGTCACTCGATATGATTTATTGTGTACTCTGTGCTCAGGACAAATAAGACATTTGAGAGTACATTCTGGCCCATGAAGTTTTAGTTGAACAAATTCAATAGCAGCATCTCCATACGACTGTCTTCCGGATCTATATTTGAATATATTTATTTTATTATTAGTCTAATATTTCAACTATAATATTTAAACACTTGTTGTAAATTAAAAACTAACCTATATTAAAATTTTTTTTTATTTTTTTCAATATGAGAATTTCACTTTAAAAAAACAAAGAAATGACTGGTTGATTTTTTTATATATACTATTTATTTTTAAAATTTCGATTTATCAAAAAATCCAAAAATTATTAAACAATAATGAAATTACGTATCATGAAAATTTATACTCACAGGTTAGCTTTTGCGCCTTGCATTTCTGCAGATACAAAATTGAAGTTAGTAGCTAAGTAAGATGCGACCATAAAAGCATCAACACGAGGTAGATTATCGGATCGAGTTTCACTGAAACCAGGATCGACTTTTCTTCGAGGCATTTTTATTTCTTTTTAATTATTTATTGTCAGTTACTATCACCCCGTTCACATGTACCACTAGTACCACTCAGCATTTATGGTAATATAGAGTATAATCATAATATCTATGCTAATTATTCTTTTTAAAGAAAAATATTTATGCTACTTTCAGTAAATTTTAGTCTTAATGATAAAATATAACTAAACTCACTATAAATAAAAACCAACTTGAAACTTTTTTCAATAATTTATCATTCGTCGTTTATCATGCATTCAAATAACGCGCCAATAATATGCACAATGACGTCAGACCAATCACATCACGTTTTACATCACGTGATTTTTACATCATATTTGACCACTTTTATTTATTTATTTATTTAAAAATTATTTGTAAAAATTAAATTTTTTTCTTACGTAGGTATTTTATGTGTATCAAAGAATTTATTAACTGAACTTTATTTGCAAAATCGTTTTCATGCAAATACCCAATTATTTATTTTAGCATTCTAAATTTTATTTATTTGGAATGCTTGCGGTCCTGCTATGCATGATATACTATTTTTGCTTTTCCTTAATTAATTTTTATATTTAAATTTGAATAAAACTGAAGACGAATTTAGGACACTGGTGCTACAATAGTACATTAAGATACGAGTGGCATAAATGAGCGATCATTCACGGCGTGTTAGCGCACTCGCTTCGCTCGTGCGCTAACTTCACGCCGTGTCATAATCGCTCATTTAAGCCACTCGTATCTTAATGTACTATTATAACGATTAAATTTATTCTACAGTGTACCAAGCAATACTAAATTCAAATTATCAGCTTAGTATGATATAATACAAAAAGAATGTTCTGACATAAAATGTGTAACTGTATTGTTAATGCTCATGTATACTCTATCATTAATACACTCATAATTTGTTTATCACTGTAATTATTCTTTGAAACACATAATCATAATGCTTTTATCTAAGCTTGATTGAATAGTAGAAAAAAATTCAACTGCAAAAAACATAAACGATAAAGTTGAGTATAATATTTCATTTCAAATAATAAAATATTGATAAACGTAAAAGTGCACTCAACTTTATATACTAGATAGCTAAACTTGACAGACGTTGTCTTGCTAGATAATAATATAAGGTGTATTTACCAACGTTTTTTATTTTAGTGCATACAGTTATATTTATTTATTGCCCATGGTCGAACAAAAAAAGAAATAAAATAAAGTATTTTAAATTTCGTTTGTTTCTTTAATTTCCATTTATTTTGTTACTGTGCACATTCATGACAGATTCAATAAAAAAGATTGCATTAAATTAAAAGCGCTGGTGAACATAGTCATAACATATAAATAATATTAACAGAGTATATGTATAATCATATTCACTACTACCTATTTTATTTAACTTCAGTAATATCTAGTTTATTTTTTCCAACCAATAATTTTGTTTATTTATACTCAAGCATAATAAATTTTATTTATTTCAATAATGAACCAATTTATAATTTCAATGGATATAAAAAATTTAATATATTGACAAAAGATAATTTACTTTATTAAATAATTAAATTAGTTATTGTTTTTTTCTTTTTCTTTCTTTTTTTTTTTTTTTCATTAAAGATTAGGTATAGAATAATAATGGCATTAATATCGTGGGCTGTTCAACTTTCATTACGCTAACGAAACAAAAAAATTAATTAGGTTTATCATTCTTAGCATAATTGAAAAAATTGATTTGATTTTTTAATTATTCGCAAAAAAGAAAACGAAAAAATCCAAAAAATAATTACGGATATTTCCATTCTTCAAATCCTTAATCATTATCATTAATTCATCGAAAAATCCGTTAAAAGCGAAAATTTAATTCTTAAAGGATTTTTTAATTTTCCGGAAAAGTTCAGATATTGTTTTGTTTATAAAAACATAATTTGGATTCTTACGAACATATTAATAATAAAAAAAAAAAAAAAAAAAAAAAAAAAAAAACAGTCAAATCGATCTAGCTATTGTCAAGTTATGCGCTCACCAACGAACAAAATTTCATTTTTATTATATGAAATAAACAAACGATTATTTTTTAATTTCTTTTAATATATTGTGTAAAATGTTTGATTCTTTAATCATACTGAGATTTTCGGATATCTTCAAACAATTGTACATCATTGGACTGTCCACTGGTTGCCATTTAATCTGAATTAGATTTGATTTTTTGGCATTCGGATTTCTGTAAAAAAATTTTGAATTAATTAATGCTTGTAAAAAATTGCTTACCCACCAGCACTCGCGCTATGGAATTTTCTCTTGCGCAAAAATATTCAACCTATGAAATACTAAAAAAACACACGAGTGCTAAAGGGTTTCAATTAAATATCAACAGCTGTATACCCAGTTTTTGCAAAGGTAGTAAATAACTCTAAGAATCTTTGTTGGATGATATATTCAGCTGACCCGATAGCTGGTGGTTTCATTCCAAGTTTATTCAAAATTTTTGGACAAAACAAAAAAAAGATATCTTCTCCATGAGATGTACCTAATTAATCAAAATACATATATGTATACTTTAAAAACACCGTTCGAAAATACCCTACATGGATAGGTAGATTTCTTAGTTAAATATAGAAAAGAAATAGGATCTATAATAATCTAATAACATATGAATATGTTATTTGAAGACATATAGCCCAAATACATTTATTGAAAAATTTTTTCAAATTTTCCAACTTACGAAATAAATTAAAGGAATGGACAAATCATAGCTCAAATTAAAGATAATCGTATAAACTTTAAGATACATTGATCAGATTTGAGTTATTTTTACAGCTGAAAAATTATTTTGAGAAAAATTAGTAATTCAAGTGCTCTAGCGCACCCATTAAAGCGATAAATTCAAATTTTTTTAAAAATTAAAAAATTTTGAAACGCTCACTAATTATAAGCTAATCGACCGATTTTATTCGTCTTCGAACTTAATCAAGATATTCGTCCATAGAATATGTATACGAAATTTCATTAAGATCGATTGGAAATTATGGGCCAAATCCTGATGCTAAGATTGTACCTAAAATATAATCTACCATCATATTTACCATGGTTAATAATACCCTAAAATATTTAAGATTGTTTTAGCATAGTCTAGAATAATTGAGAATACATTAAAACATTTTTAAATAATGAAAAAAAAAAATTATGAAAATAAAACGAATAAAAAGATCTTATTGATAAAAATATTTGTTTACAAAGCAAATACCTTCAAAATTGGTGCCAATTAATTTTTGAAGAACTGCAGTGTCTTTAGAAAAATATTCAAACTTATACACATATGATTGTACATTTGAAATCGATAGTTGAGTCTCTAAAGTATGTTGTATATTGATAAGAAAATTAACAGCGCTCATTAAATCAACATATAAGTTGACATTCTCGTTGGAAATTTTATTATTACCCATGAAGAAATTTTTAATATCTTTCACAGATATATTTCGTTTTTGCAGAAATATTTTGATATTTGGATGAAGCAACAACTCTTCTTGATTATCCTCCACTTCGGCGTAGATTTTTTCATTCATATCTAAATAAAATTATACTTTTAAATATGAATGCAATAAATTAATTAAATAACTTGATTATTAGTAGTAACAGAATTTCACCTGGAAGAATAATAATTCCTTCATGACTTGTATAACCAATTATATGAGGCACTTGAATTCCAAACATAGCAGCTTCTTCTACTGGAATATTAAGAAATGGATTTTTTGATTTTGAATCTATTGACGGTACGAAAGGATTTTCCAGTAAATGAAGTTTCTGTGGTAGATAATATGTTACGTAAACGAGCATTAAATACTGGAACCTTACAATTAGATAAGATAAGTTAAAAAAAAAAAAGTCATGTCGATAATTACATACCTTCCAAGGCCTAACTATACGCTCTGCTTCAACTAGACGAGTCGCGTCGACAGTTCGTAAGTATTCGATAAGTTCTTTAGTGTCAGTTATTTTCTTTCCCAGTAGCAAAGATATCTTTACTGCAGTTTCAACTCCAGAATATGGCGCAGTTCCCCATGGATTAGTAGCCACGCCGCTTTGTATTATAGCTTTGTGAAATAATCCTGATAAGCAAAAATTTTTTTTAATTTCAAATAATTTTTTATCTAAATCAGTTTTTCTTCTTTGTAACCTATTGCATTGCATAATCGATAATCTTTGTATTTAAATTTTGTAATTTATACATTTATTTTTTATGTATTATTCTGATTCTATATACAGGCGCTTTGCACCTCTGTAGATTAGCCGGAATTAAAATATAGTATAAATAAAAAAAATAAAAATATCTTAAACTTGTTTCAAACCTTTCGCTAAAGGTGATAGTGTTAAATAATGCACCGATGCCGCTCCAGCACTGTCTCCGAAAATCGTAACATTTTTCACGTCACCACCAAATTTATCAATATTTTGTTGTACCCATCTCAATGCCATGACCTGATCCTTCAATGCCTGATTTCCAGCAGCTGTTTCATCATCCAAGTTGAGAAAACCTACAAATAATGTATTTATTATATACTTCAAATTTAGCGACAACTTTTTCCAAAGCTGTGCAAATTTACCTAGTATACCAAGTCGATAATTAATTGTAACTAGGACGATATTTTTTTCCATCAAATAATCTGGTCCGTGCATGTCATCATTACCAGAACCCATGATCCAAGCACCACCATGGATCCATACCAATACAGATTTTGATGCCATTGGATTCAAAGTGTTTGTATAGATATTTAAGAAAAGACAATCTTCGCTTCCTATTACTTTCTGTGATGCATTATCATATTGTAATGCTATATTTCCAAATTTCTTAGCATCTCTCACTCCAGTCCAAGATTCTGGTAGTTCTGGATCCTATTGTTTTAGTTATCTTAGTGAGTATTAATCAAAATACAACTAAAAAAAATAAAAAATACAAACCTTGAATCTTAATTCTCCAATCGGCGGCTTTGTGTACGGGATCCCCCGAAACGCATAAAATTCTTTGCCATATATATTTTTTTCTTTGACGCCACACAACTTACCTTGTCGCACTTGCACAAGCATACTCATGATTACCTATTGCATGAATTAGCGACTCAACCTCGCGACTAACGCTGCAATACTAAAATATACTTGAAACCACTAACATTATCAGTTATTTTCGCTTATCTAAAACATGTCATTAATATTATGTTAGCAAGTTCAAGGTGGTTGTGACTGTTGAAATATCTCTTTTTTCATGTTGCTTATTAATATAATTAGAAATTTAAATAGCGCGCTACACACGCGCCTTCATTTTAACCAATGATATATCGTATCCCGTTTCTTTCGAGTTTCGACTATTGACTAACTTCAAACTCTCATGTATTTTTATTTTAGGAACTATTTTTATCATTGTCTCTATTTCTTCCGTTATCTCCCTACACATTGGGTCTGTTCAGCCGAACTAAGTTCTGAGTACACTTGAGTTTATTAGTAAGAATTAGTATCGTCAAAGCATTTTTTATCATACTTATTCTTACTACCTTTACTCAGGACTTAGTTCGGCTAAACAGACCCATTCTTGCGACTAGGTGTACCCTGGTTAAAGAAAACTTTTCAATACTTTTTTCTTTGTCTCAATATTACTTTTTTTTTATTCAAGGTAGTATAATATTAATGTTATTTTATTTACTATGATGAATGAAAGATGGAATTATAACAAGAAATATTGAAGATATGAAGAATAATTTCATTGGTAAATTTATAGATTCAAATAATGATAACAAAGACATTGACATGTTTCAAAAGTATTTCTTTGACGATTTAAATTAATAACCGGACAATTGGATAGAATTAATGTTATCCGAAGCAAATGAATATAAGATCAGTTGAAGAAGAAATATTATAGTTAATGGTAAGAGACGGCTTGTGAGATATTTATTACATCTAAAAGCTGTTAAAATTATTATTACCAATTGTAAATCGAATGAAATTGTCAAAATTCGTTGCAACGTACGGAATAATTAAATGGAGAAAAAGAAGTTGATGAATCCATCTTGGTGGTATCGAAAAGAAAATCATAGGAATTTTATTATGAAACAATAGATTCAAATTGAAGAATTATTGGAATCAAATCCCGGGAAAAAATGATCAGACCTGATCAGACATGAACAGGCCTGAGTCTTCAGGCCTGACCAGGCCTGAAAAATGACCATGCCTGATCAGGCCTGATCAGACATGGTCAGGTCTGAAAGCCCATTGTTACTTTTAATTAATTATTTTGCTTAATTTTATAGATATAGTACTTGATAGAGTCATACGAAATTCTCTATAATGAATTAAAATAAAAGAAAAAAAATGATTACATACAATTGCACGGCTGTAACACCAGCAGTCACCCATCCAACTACTAACCACGCTAAAATTCTAACCACGCTAACTTCAAAAATTCTATGAAGTACATAACGTATCAAATAAGTTTATCATAAATATAATATAAAAATTGATTTTGTAATATATTTTGATAGTCCTAATTTAACTATTTAACCGAATCTCATTATAACATCATATTTATTTAAATAATAAAATAAGTAATGATTTTAATATTAGACAGGAGCAGAGCAGACCAAAACTTCCCTTAGGAAATTTAACAAATTTTCTATTCCAAAATCATTTAAACGTAATAATAAAAAGTTTGGAAAATCCAAAAGTGCACGCCTCATAACGCGCTCATTCATTTTTTAAGAAAAAATAAATTGTGTAACTTATAAAAAAAAAGAAAATTATAATTAAGTAATTTCTTACAGAGTATTTTTTTTTTTTTTTAAATATCAGTGCCCTTTTTTCTTGTTATATGCGTACGCAGTCTAAAAAAATCTAGCTTTATCAAGTGGCACCATAGTTTTCACGTGACAAATAAGAAAAATTCATTTGTCTTTGTACGGTTATATCGTAATAAATTTTAATAAAAATTCAATTTAAAAAAAAAATACGTAAACTAGGCTACTGATATGAAATACGGACCCAGTTCATCGCATTCGTAAACTAATAAAAAAGGTCCGGTCTTGAAATATGAATTTGTTCGGAAGTAATCATTGGTACATCCAAAATGGGGTGACATCCGGACGTCCACGTAAAATTTTTTTCAAAACGTTTTTTTTTTCAAAATAGCTACATGAAATGATTTTAGAAAGTAAAAGATGGTTTGATTTAAGTGTTTTCTCCGTGTACATCTACTTATATTATTGTATAAGTGTAATATGGTTGTGACAGAGACATTTAAAGATCACAAAATTGCTTGACCTTGACGAGTCGAGTATAAAGCACAACCTCACGCGCTTCGCGCTATGAGGCGTGCAAAATAATTTTTCACATTTCGTCATGACCAAAAAAATTTTTTTCGTCAAAGAAAAAATTTTTATCACATTTCTGACTATGCAAGTCTGATCAGATCTACCCAGAAAAAAATGATCAGACCTGACCATGCCTGTTCATGTATGATCAAGCCTGAAATTAGACATGGTCATGCCTGTCCATGCCTGTTCATGTCTGAAGCGTTAAATACGCTCAGGCCTGATCAGACATGAATAGGCATGGACAGGCCTGATCAGACCTGAGCGTATTTAACCCTTCAGACATGAACAGACATGAAAAGGCCTGATCAGACATGAACAGGCCTGATCAGACCTGAGTGTATTTAACCCTTCAGACATGGACAGGCCAGATCAGGCCTGAACGTATTTGACGCTTCAGGCATGAACAGGCATGATTATGTCTAATTTCAGGCCTGATCATACATGAACAGGCATGATCAGATCTAATTTCAGGCCTGATCATACATGAACAGGCATGGTCAGGTCTAATCATTTTTTCCCGTGATACCATTTTGATTGATGTACAATGTGATATATTCGACACCAGTAAAAAAACAATTGCCGTGGTTCCAATTGAAAAACATGGATTAAAACAGGTCTTATACACGACGAGCTCTTAAGTTTTATTGGCGCACAACCAAAGCATTAGCATTAAATTAAACATAAGATAAATTATGACATAATAAATTTTGTCCTTGAGAAATTTTTTACTTGAGAAATTTTATTAGATAAATTATTGCTTGAGAAAAAAGGAATGGTCGCCGAAAGTTAACTGGTGAAAATATTGCTCCAGAAAAAGTCTTTAAAACTCTTCAAAACTCTTCATAAGACTTTCTGAAAGTCAACGTAACCTTAAATAAGTAAACGAAAGAGTTTTGGAGTCTTCATAACTCTTCGAAAACCTGCAAAAGTCAAATATTCCCGAAAATTTCGAATTTTTCGCAAGAGTTTTGAAGAGTTTAAAAGATTTTTTCAGAAAAAAAAATATTTGTGAAAAATATAACTTTAAAGTAAAAGTATAAAATGTATAAATAATTAATTCGGTTGTTATAAGGTAAAATATTTTATTTAAAATTTTTTTTTTTTCATTTTTTTTTTTATAGACATAGTGAATAACAATATCATATCATATTATCAGTAAAAAGGATAATAACGCTGTTGTTGTTGTTGTTGTTGTTGTTGTTGTTGTTGTTGTTGTTGTTGTTGTTGTTGTTGTGTTGCTGCTGCTGCTGCTGCTGCTGCTACTGTTGTTGTTGTTGTCGCAATTAAAGTTATACTTTAAAATTACTCTTTTAAAATATACTTCGAGATATATAAATTTTTATCAAAAATACTATACATAAAAATTACAATCTAGTCAGTGTTTTCTTCCTCATTATGTTTACCTATTTTTTTTGATATAAGTGATAGAGAGCTAATGCAAAATAAAAATTTTACAAGGTTTCATCTTAAGAATTCGCAAACTAATAAGCTGATATATATTTTTGTTTTCAACTAAGATTTGAAAAAAATTAAATTATTGGACAATTTATATCCGTGATACAATGATAATTTTTTAAAATTTCTTAAACTGAGTAAACTATTACATTCTAGGCATTCCCAGAAGTTACTTTGCATACATGTAAAATGGATTTTAACGTTAATAATAATATTTTATGCTCTTAAAACACGTCGTTTATTGCAAATACTTCGTTCACATTCGGTGATATTTTATTGCAATTATTTTATAAAATAATAATTTGATTTATTGACTTTGAAATTAACATAATTTCATTTTGTGTTAATTTGTGAATGCTCATTGAATCTCAATATTTTCATTACCTGTAAATAGAGCCAAAATTTTATTACTCCATATGTTAACTATAATATGTTAACTATCAATGTCATCCATCTATTTTTGGTTCAAAATAATAGTTTGAAGTGCAATTTCTATAAATTCAATTTTAAATATTAATTCTTACATATTCAAATGTAATTTTACGCTTATCATTTGTACCTTTTACAGTAAGTAGTAACATTTTTTATTTTTACGTACAATTTTTACAGTTTTGTATCTGGATCGTATCAATATATTTTAAACTGTTCTTTTTTTCTGAATATAGAAAAAATGTGATTATGAACTTTTTTTTCATGAGTGGATTAATAAGTATTAATCTTCGTAAAGTACATGACAATTGTTCATACTTCCACTAGCATAGCGCATTAATTTTCTAATTTAAAACTTTTATTGGATACAAATTTTGAAATGTTATAGACAATAGGGTATCCAATTACTTCTTTCTATTTTTAGCCTATAAATTAAAATGAAAAATTATGATTTTCTATCGATAATGTTTTTAAGGTTGTTCAGACAATAATACGATGTATAGTAATTTTCGACTCTTTTAATATGTTATTAATTGATATTAAATACGTAGAAATTAATTTTTTGAGAAAGATTTGACGAAACGATTTCCATTAATTATAATTATTGAAATTGAGTTTGTGAAAAGCAGTCACTATACTGTCCTATAGTAAACATTGCTAGGACATATATTTCAAATAATCTTAGCAAATCTACTAAAGATTAAAAAACGAAAAATTATCATTAATATAAATTTAATTTTGTAGATAATTTGAGAATTGATAGGAAAAATTTTGACAATGGGTTTTTAAAATATCTTAATGGAAAATACATAGGTCGATAGATAAACTATAAGTGAAAGAATTGGCAATAATCCGCGAGAGTGATAGTATTAGCAAATAAAAACGACAGCAATAGCATAAACCATTTGTGACATCCTAACAACCTTGAAAAACATATAATTTTATAATTTATGCATTTCTTATGTACCTTCCTAGCTGCTTTAGCTTTAACGACCCCAGATTTCTTTTCCTTATCATCATCTGAGGATATTTTCAGGGATGAAAAATTTACTTCCTTCGGATTTCGAATGCGCAGATCTGAACATGTCAAAAAATTTTGTGCATCTGAAATTTTATATATTATTAGTTTACAATCAATTGTTTCAGTCTTTAATAAGTTTAAACAAATGTTACATAATTAAGTACAAAACAATTGATCGAGTTGACGTTATACAATCTTATCATAAATATTTAATGTTAAATAAAAATATGATCATAAATTTATTAGCTGAAAAATTTATGTAGTTGATTAAAATAATTTTTATTCAATTGAATAGAATAGATATATTTGTTTTTAATTATTACAACTAAGGTAGATATTGATGTTTTTTAATCAAGAAATTAAAAAGCAATAAAATTAATTGAAACATATTCTCAAGATAATGGATCATATGTAGACATATTATTTATTTTTCTGCGTTACTTATGTTCAATCTTCTAAAAATTTCAACCTCTAGCAAAGAACAAAAAATTAAATTATAAAATCATAAAAACAAAGTGAGCCGACATCTGAAAACTTTTAACTTTTAACTTCTCGCTATTAAAGTAAGTGATTTTATAAAATCAGAAAGTTATTATTTTTAACTTCCCGCTAAGAAAATCGAAGATTTTTTTTTAATCAAAAACGATTATAAAATTTTTTAAATGTCAGCTAATTTCATTTTCATCTAAAACTCACGTGTTTAATGAATTAAAAATTTTGTTTTTCTTCTGGCTTACCTGACAAATGTTAGGTAATTGATTTGAAACTAATACAACTGGCGGAAAATAATCATGACCCTGAAGTTGGCACATAGCCGACAAAAATAATTTTTAGATAAGGATATCTCCAGTAGAAATGGAGCTACGGCAAATGGACGCATGTGAAATTATTTGGCGCGAAAATATCGATATGTACAAAATTTTTGAAATTTTGAAAATTTTTCAAAAATTTTTTACGACCAAAAATAATTTTTGGAAAGCTCTATAAAAGTTCTGGATGATCCAAATTTCTTAAAAACTCATTATTTTCATTTATTTGCAATTATTTGTATGTACATTTTTTCAGAATGCGTTTTTTCTGCTGAGACCTTTGGTTCAAAATAACTCCTTAAAAAATGTTTTTTTTTGTATGTGAAACATCTATAGCCGCACGTAAAACCGATTTCTGGCGTGGCGACGCATGCCGTGGCGACGCGTCGCCACGCTATATGATGGTATATATATATATATATATATATATATACAGTCTATATGCAGTAGTGTGTACGGTGTGGCGACGCGTCGCCATGCGCAATCGACTGTGCGATTCTCTCCCATTTGATCCGGCGTTAAACCATCTCTCTCGCTACACTAAGCTCGGATGGCTATAGTGTATACTCCGTAGTGTATACAGTGTTGTTTACTACAGTACACATAACCTGTGTTTTACTTGAAAACAAATTATTTTTCTGATAATAAAATGTCTGACCGTGATAATTTAGAGAGTGAAAGTGATCAGCCTCCTGCAAAGAAAGCAAAATCACACTATGACACTGTTCGGTGAACAAGGCCCAGTAGCGATTAACTCGCTCCTGGGGGACTCCTAAATTCAAGAGACGCACCTGTCCACCACTAGTTCCCGCAAAAATCGAACCGCCAATAGAAAATCAGCCTCTCGATCACGCCATGAATCGACCGCTTTATTGGCTGATCGCTCCCGCTAGACATGCGCAATAGCCTTCTTCCCCAACTCAACGAGGAAGAAGACGAACTATTGTTATTATCCCTTCGTAGGTAGCGTGTCTTTTCCGAACTAAGTCGGTCGCATGGTGAGCGCTCCGCCGCCGTGTTAAAACGTACGCGCTGTTGCCAAATGTAAACTAATACTATTTCCTTGTGAGATAAAGTATTTTTTCAATGTTTTATGATTAAATATAATTTTACTTTTATATTTTATCATAAATTTAATTGAATAACAAAATTTTTTTTTTATTTTTATCACATGTGATTAAATTTAACATCTAAGACCAGATTATAAAATTATAATATGACATTAAATCTAGCTGTCACTTGAAAATTTTTTAATTTTTTTTAACAAACAAATTTTTTCAAAAAAATTATTTTTAACAAATTGCATCTTTAATTTTTTAAAACGTCTGAATGTCAATTTTTTTTATAATTATTTTTTGTCATAATTTATTTGCTACAAAAATTCTTAAAATTATCAAATATCCGCTAAATTAATTATCATTAAGACTAGCCGACACAATCTTTGTGGAGGGGTGTGCTATTCCTTATAGTAGCACTGTAAAATACCTTGGGGTGACTATAGATAGTACTCTCTCATGGTAGAATCAAGTAACAAATGTGTGCAATCGCGCTATGAGTATTCTAGCACAACTAAAAATAAACAATGAAATATTTAGTGAAAGTTTACGTATTAAGCTAGTATCTACTTTAATAATTCCTCTCTTTGATTATTGTTGTGCGGCGTATACGAATATGTCAAACAAATTATTATTAAAGATGCAGCGTAAATTGAATTCATGTGTTAGATTTATCTATAAAGTACCAAAATATGAACATGTTACTCCATATTTCAAAAAGTTAGGTTGGCTAAAGCTTGCAGCGAGAAGAGATTATTTCATTGCTTGTCTGTTTTATAAGGAAATTCGACTAAATTATCGGCAGCTATTCGGCTCAAAACTAGACTTTTTGCCTGTAGCACTGCGTAGAGGTGATGTCCGACAAGACTATCTTCGTATACCGCAGGCTAATTGTGTCATGTATGATAATTCATTCTTAATTCATGGCATACGTATCTGGAATGCAGTGCCAGCTGAGACTGTGGCTGTAGATAATTTGGTTGAATTTAAAAATGCTTGCTTCAATCACTTTTTTGAACATGACAATTAACAATTGCAATCTTTATTTTGGATCTTATTTAAATATTTTTTCTTGTAGAATTATTATGACTTTAAATTAAGTTATTTGTTTGTATTAAATAATCTATTTGGATTTTATAACATTTGAAATTAAATCTAATTGCAAACCTTTAATTAGTTAAGTAATCTTGTAACCTATGTAAACCAATGTAATTTAAATATTGATGGCTTTGAGGGAGCTTAGGTTCCAGAGCCAAATAAATTTTTTATCTATCTATCTATCTATCTATCATAATTAGAATTAAATTCCATCAAAAAAAAATAATTTGAAAAATTGGCATCCATTGTTATTTTTTTTTTTTTTTTTTAATTCGTTCACCTGAAATTTTTTTGTTTTTTCATTATTTAAATAATTAGTAATATATAAAGCCAGACATCTGTTAATTTTAGTATGATCTATTATAAAATAATTTATTTACCAATTGTATTATTATTACTATTTTTATATAAATAATATTTAATATGAGTGTAATTATTACAGTATTTTGAACAAATCACAAGTTATAATGTAAACAGTGAAACTAACCTCAAACATTACTTTATTTTTGTACCTCACATGCGGTAAAACAGATTGAAATAGTGGCGGTAACGACATTTGGCAACAGCGCAGTTAGAAAATCTCCCGGAGGCTCACTCGCACCGGGCGGCATAGCGCCGCCCGGTTCCGAAAATTGATTTTTTAAGTTATTTCGTAAATATTTTTATGCTTTTTGATAACGTCACGATTTTTAGAAAGGTTAAAAGAATGCACTTAATTTTTTTCAAAATTATCAATGAACTCAATTTCGAGAAAAAAAAAAAAATGCCGAAAAGGCGGCGCCGCGCTCATTATGCGACCTACGAAGGGTTATCTTTCGCTTCCACGCTTTCGCTGCATCAAGTCGCCATTAATTCCGCTTTACTTTCGCTTATTGTTAATTAACCGCATTTCGCTATTTTTATAATTTAAATTGCTTAAATTAACCGCTAATAATTCGCTTCAGTTTGTTACAGATAAATTGTGTTATTCGTGCATTATTTTCACCGCTTTTTCAGTGCCGGCAAAGTGTTCAACCACGTGTCAACCGGCTTCGCTTTTGCAAACCACGCTGTAATTTATCTTAACAATCCGCTATTAAACATATTAAATATTGAGTGTATTTAATGTAAATAAATTCCTAGTGTTATTTTTGATAATAATTTACGCGTTTTAATTGAGATATCCAGACCTAAACCTGATCCCCGCTTTTCCGCTCTTTCAGTAATTATTCAGACACACTATCAAGTCATCAGTAAGTTAATTATATTTTTATAATTAAAGTATGCATTTATCTGTGCATAAAGCACGCGTATACTTGGTGTGTTTTGAGCGCCAGTAAATGTAAAATCTACTCTCTTGGTAGATTAAAATTCACATAAATTTCATTGAATATAATGTTTTTAAATTAATTATTAATTTTAATTTCATTCTTATTGAAATTAATACATTAAAACAATTGCTTAGAGAATAAATTTATTAAGACTGACAGAATTGTATTTCAAAATCAGCTGATGGCGTGCAGCGCACGAATGTTTTTCTTATTTGTTATTAATATGAACATTAAAAAATTAATTAATTTTTCTAATCATAGTGGAATTTATAGTGAAACATTCATTATTGATATTTATAATTTACGATCTTTAGTAATATATTGAAATAACTAGCTAAGATTCTTGAGTTTACTAATATATTGAAGCCAATTTAAATTTTTCTGTATATTTTAATAACATATTTTTTATAAATATTTCAGAACCCAACAATCATCACAGGGGTCACAAAATATTATTATTGAAACTGGACATCACTAAGATCAGTTAAACACAAGACATACTATTAATGTTATGTAAGATTTTATTAATCTAATAGTACCAGAATATACTAATTTTTATTTAAGCTCTCAAAGAGGTACATATGACGAGGTGGTCTATGAGTATAGTAAAAGTCATTCTATTTCATTACTTTACGTAGCTTTAACACGAGTAACAAGTCTTGAAGGGTTGTTTATATGTAACAGTCAGGATAATTTAAGATTTTATCATGGAAGAAGAGTAGATCCATCAGTTTCAAGTTTACAGCAAGAATTTAAAAGATTATCTCTAAACAAACTTACTACATTGCAAGGACTGATCACTGAATTTATAAACTCCAGAAATAAATTAACCATTTATACTTTAAACTGCCAAAGTCTCAGAAAACATACTACTGATTTACAAGATTCTATTTGTCAAAGGAGTAACTTTTTATTACTAACTGAAACATGGCTTCCTGCAGATGAATCAGTTGACTTACCTAATTTTCATTGTATAGCTAAATTTAAGAGACAAAATGTTAGAGCCGCTGGAGTTGCCACTTATAGAAACAACAATACTTCACATATTACTACATTCAACATGGATTTAGTAATTCAAAATGCTACAGAAGTTCATGTCTCCCAAACATCTATTGGCGATATATGTGCTTCACACATTAAACTAGAAGATGGAAGTGAATTGATGATGATTGTTGTGTACATTTCTCCTAATAAAAAAATAAATGACATCATTTCATTTTTACACGAGAGATTATTTCCGTACAGTCACAGAGGTTCAACAACTTTCAAAACCAATAAAGACAAACTACCATTGATTTTAGCTGGGGATTTCAATGTAAATTTTGCAAAAGATGAATCAACGCCATTAATTACGTTTCTCCAAGAAGAATTTCAATTGCAAATTAATAACAATCCAAGAGAACCTACCACCAGATACGGAACAACAATAGATGCTGTATTTATTAGATATCTTGATTTGAAATAAATTCGTAAATTTTTGTATTTAATGAAAATAAATGTTTATTCAATAAATAGTCATCGTTATCAGGAAAAAAAAATCGTAATATTTTATTTTATCATTATGACATATTTAGTTCCTATTACAATCTGTTCTTTTCTGCATATTACTTTTACAAAATAATGTCGATGTTTCACATCTGCCAGGCGTTACGTGACGGCTCACATTTTTTTTAAATAAAAAATTGTACATACAGTTTTTATAAAAATACACATGTACATTTTTTTATTTTTCTAAAATTTGAATATTTTCAAAGATATCCATATCCAAAAATTTTTTGAAATTTTTGGATACGGATATGAATTTGAAAAATAATTTTTTTTGAAATTAAAAAAAAAGTATTTTTACAAAATACACATGTACATTTTTTGGATTTTTTCAAAATTAGATATTTTCAAAAATATCCTTATCCGAAAATTTTTTTTAATTTTTGGATGCGGATATGAATTTGAAAAAAAATTTTTTAAAAAAAAACAAAAAATTACTTGTGTATTTTTCGAAGAACTATATGTACATTATTTTTCTTTGTACTTTTTCCATTTTTTTCAAATATATTTCAAAATTTTAATTTTTTTTTTATTTTAGTCTAAAATTTCTCAATCCTTTCCTACCAATATCCTGTTACGTGAATGTGGAACGCTTCACGTAATAATTACCGTAACTCCTATTCTTTCCCGCTTCACAGCATTATTTATATTTGTAAAAATGTGGAACACTTCACGATTTTGCGTGTCAACTTTACCATACGGCAAGAGTTTTCCATCAGAAATTGACGTTAGCCGAGTCGTCTAAGGTGCACGGCCTATAGAGGACTCGGACTAACTTACCGGCCAGGCGTGGGTTCGAATCCCAAGCTGGTCTTAGAAACCAACTTGGTTGATATTCGGCCCTTGCCGCGTAAGTTAAGATTTACACAACCTAAAAAGACCCCAACGTACCACTCCCAACAGTTAAAGTCGATGATATGACCACAGCAGTTAAAACCGACTCTAAATAATAACTAATAAAAAAAAAAAAAAAAAAAAAAAAATTTCTTTTGTTTAAATGAAATATGTACTTGCTTCTTTCTTAAAAATCTTCATATATATATATTTCTAAAAAACACCAACAATGTCTATTATATATGCCTAATATCTATTAATAATTATAAATAACTACTATTTAACTTCTTAATTTAAAGAATCCACAGAGTGTGCCATAGATCTTATTATTATTGCATACTAGGAATTCAAATTGCGCACTCTAATCCTGAACCTATAAGGAATGAGTCGAGTTTTTATTTACAATTACCCAAGTGGCACAAATTTTTTTTTGTTAATGTTTTGTTGAATTTAAGTTGACGATTATTAATTTTTTATTTAACTTCTTGTTGAGTGAAATCTACCAAAAAGTCAACATTTTTTTTTGTGACGCTTGGGTATGTTTATGTAAATGGGTCATTCCATGTCGAATCGACCAATAGTTGGAATCGACCCCTTTCGATTTGGATGAATTTTGGTCAGAAGTTTTCTTTTATCATAAAACTCAAATTCAAAATTTCGCGATTTTTCCAGTTTTTTAATTTTGTTTTTGCAATATCTCGAATGCTATTATAGATACAGAAATGGTCTTTCGTTTGTTTAAAAGGGGACACTCAGGGCTATTGAAAAAAAAATATTTAGGAAAAAAATTTTGAAAAATGCCAAATTTTGAATTTTTGAAAATCGACAAAAATGAAGACCGCCATTAAAATTTTGGCTCAATTTTTTTTGTATGATACCTTGTACTGATCTTAAAAGATCCTGAAATTTTTGAAAAAGGGATTTTTTTTTTCAAAAATATGAATTTTTGAATTTAAAAAAAAATTTTTTGAATTTCAAAAAAAAATTTTTTTTTGTTTTTTCCAACTTCCATAAAAGGTAATGTTATGCAGATACATAATATTGTAATTTTGAGTATTTAAAAATCAAATGCATGACGTGAAAATATTAAATAATAAATTAATTTCAACTTTTTTTTATTTTTTAGACATAATCTTAAAGTCAGGCTTAACGCATGATATAATTTTTTATTTTTTTAACGCATGGTATATTTTGTCCGTTTCTTCACTTCAATTACAGTTTTTAACCTCAAATAACTCAAACAGATATTAATTTTCTATAAAAATTAGAAATAATTTCATGAGAATATCAATTTTTTTTCGTTCTTTCGAATACTTATTTACGAATTTCTGCACATTGATAGTTCTCACTCAAATTACAAATTATTCCCATGTTCATAAGACGACAAGTGGTGTCAACAACTTCAAATGAAGTAAAAAAGGACAATTAACAAATTCTATCATGCGTTAAGGATGACTTATTTTAAGGATGCAAGATTATGTCCAAAAAATAAAAAAAAAGTTGAAATAAATTTATTATTTAATATTTCCACGTCGTAAATTTGATTTTTAAATGCTCAAAATTACAATATTATGTATCTGCATAACTTTACCTTTTATAGAAGTTGCAAAAAACAACAAAAATTTTTTTTTGAAATTCAACAAATTTTTTTTTAAATTCAAAAATTCATATTTTTGAAAAAAAAAAACTCCTATCCAAAAATTTCAGGATCTTTTAAGATCAGTACAAGGTATCATACAAAAAAAATTGAGCCAAAATTTTAATGGCGTCATTTTTGACGATTTTCAAAAATTCAAAACTTGACAAATTTGGCATTTTTCAAAATTTTTTTCCAAAATATTTTTTTTTCAGTAGCTGTAAGTGTTCCCTTTTAAACAATCAAAAGACCATTTCTGTATCTATAATAGCATTCGAGATATTGCAAAAACAAAATTGAAACACTGGAAAAATCGCGAAATTTTGAATTTGCATATCTTTTGAAAAAAATTTTTTATTTTTTTTCCTTTGGCAGAACTTCGTTTTATAATAAAAGAAAAACTTCTGACCAAAAATCATCCAAATCGAAAGGAGTCGATTCCAACTATTGGTCGATTTGACACGGAATGACCCAAATGTAATGAGTGATATTTTGCACGACTCTCTCTTAAAAATATTTTTACATTATAATGAAATTATTTACACCCCCTTCGAATCAATATGCGAGGCAACAGAGCTCTTTGGGGTGGAGAAATCTATCACCGGCTGGGCTCATTTTATGCTTCGGACTAGAATAGTGACTACCGGACTTAGTGACACTGAGGTCCGGGCCCGAGTGAGGAGGGGCTGCCCACAAGGAGGGGTAACATCTCCTCTCATGTGGATCCTGGTCATTAACGAGCTCCTAGTGGCGCTGAAAAACCTAGGAGTGTACACTGTGGGCTACGCTGATGACGTCGTACTGATGGTCAGAGGCACAAGCCCAGCAGAGATGAGATGGAGAACGCAACGTGCTCTAGATCTCATACAAAAATGGTGCACCGGGAAATCTCTAAGGGTCAATCCCACTAAAACAGAGATGGTGCTCTTTACGAAGAGGAGGAAGCTGAAAATCATAGCTCCCTCAATTTTTGGCACGGAGCTTAAATTCTCAAAGGAGGTACGCTACCTAGGCGTAACTCTGGACAGTAAGCTCACGTGGAGAAGCCACATCGAAAAGCAGACCAAGAAAGCAACTGCCACTTTCTGGGCATGCAGAAGAATATTTGGCATAACATGGGGTCTGAGGCCGAAATTGATCAAGTGGATTTACACTACAATTTTGGTACCACAGCTCACCTTTGCCTCTGTGGTATGGTGGTCTTTGCTTAAGAAGAACATCAACATCAAGACACTATTTAAGGTCTATAAACTTTCTTTGCTGGGGATAACTGGGGCTTTAAGAACCACAGCAACCCTAGCAATGGGGGCACTCCTGAATCTGGAGCCCCCACATATCACAGCAGAAGCTCTTGCTATGAAAACAGCAATGAGACTGCATTTCAACGGATACTGGAAAAGGACTAAGATGGGACATGCATCCATCCTAAGGGATAGGGGACTCGATGGGCTCCTAGCCCGGGGAGGAGACATGAGCCCTCGTAGTTACCACTTCAGTCATCACTACAGAGTCTTCATTCCAAGTAGGCAGGAATGGGAAGAAGAAAGCAAGAGCATCCTGTCCCCCGCGGGGCTTGTCTGGTATACGGACGGCTCCAAAATGGAAAAAGGGGCAGGGGCTGGTATCTACAGCAGTGGACCGAAAACAGAAATTTCTCTGCAACTAAGGGACACTGCATCGATTTTTCAGACAGAGGTATACGCGATTTGGGCCTGTGCAGAGCACATCAAAAAGCTCAATCACAGGAACAAGCACATCTACATCTGTAGTGATAGTTGCGCAGCGCTCAGAGCACTAGAACAAATAGAAGTGTCCTCGAGGCTGGTGCGTAGCTGCATGAATTCGCTGGATGAACTGGCGAGATACAACAGAGTCAAACTCCTATGGATACCGGGTCATAGCGGGAACGCAGGAAATGACAGAGCAAACGAACTGGCGAAGGCAGGAGCCCGCAAGAGGGACCCCGAGCCAATGTTCGACATAGCAGCGCCTTTCAGCCTCATTAAGCAACAGACTTCTTTATGGGCTGATAACAAGTTCCAGGAAGTGTGGACTGAAGCAAAAGGCATGCTGCACACGAGGGCACTAATAAAAGGACCCTCTAGAACACTAGGCCTGTCCTCGATAGGGCTCGACAAGAAAACGCTAAGGCTAACTGTCGGGTTCATCACAGGACATTGGACAACTGGCAGACATCTGAAGCATATGGGCATCTCAGAGAGCTCTGTATGCTCCAGATGTCGATCAGAGGAGGAAACACCTCGACACCTAATCCTCCATTGCGAGGAACTAGCAACAGTTCGGGAGAACATACTAGGATTCCGCAATGGAGAGTCGATCGATGTGCTGGAGATTGGCGTGGGACGGCTGCTCCACTTTCTGAAGCAGACAGGCCTGGCCAATTCTTCGGCGACGTAAAGTAATTGACCTAGGAAGGCTGAGTACAATGGTCCAACAGGACTGAGTGCTCAGCCCAATGTCAGTTACAACATCCCTACCCCTCTCCCCCCCCCCCAATTCAATTCAAATTATAATGAAATTATTTATTTACAAATATGTAAAAATTTTTTTTTCAAGTTTTTATTTTAGACAAAAATAAAAAAAAAATCAAAATTTTGAAATATATTTGAAAAAAATGGAAAAAGTACAAAGAAAAATAATGTACATATAGTTCTTCGAAAAATACACAAGTACTTTTTTGTTTTTTCTAAAAAAATTTTTTTTCAAATTCATATCCGCATCCAAAAATTAAAAAAAATTTTTGGATAAGGATATTTTTGAAAATATTTAATTTTGAAAAAATCCAAAAAATGTACATGTGTATTTTGTAAAAATAAACAAGTACTTTTTTTTTAATTTCAAAAAAAATTATTTTTTAAATTCATATCCGTATCCAAAAATTTCAAAAAATTTTTGGATACGGATATCTTTGAAAATATACAAATTTTAGAAAAATAAAAAAATATACATGTGTATTTTTATAACAACAGTATGTACAATTTTTTATTTAAAAAAAAAAATCATTTTTTAAGGAGTTATTTTGAACCAAGGTCCCAGCAGAAAAAACGCATTTTGAAAAAATGTACATACAAATAATTACAAATAAATGAAAATAATGAGTTTTTAAGACATTTTGATCATCCAGAACTTTTAGAGAGCTTTCCAAAAATTATTTTTGGTCATAATAAATTATTGAAAAATTTTCAAAATTTCAAAAATTTTGTACATATCAATATTTTCGCGCCAAATAATTTCACATGCATCCATTTGCCGCAGATCCATTCCTACTCGAGATATCTTTATCTAAAAATTATTTTTGTCGGCTATGTGCCAACTTCAAGGTCATAAATAAGCAATGTCCAATTTATATTAAAATTTAATAAAATATACAGGCGAGTCACCACTTTGCAATTTTTTGCACGTAATTATGTTGCTTCTCTATGTATAAACCAGAGAATGTGTCGCTGATCTTCTTAACCTGTAAACCCTAGCGGTTTTGTAAATGCCGAAAAAATGTCGCAATTATACAGTATTAATGCGGTATTTTTTCAGCATTTTTTCGGTTGTTTTGGTCAGTTTTTTTATCGAAAAATTACGGAACATTTACCGTAAAAATATTAAAACCATATTTAAAAAATGGTATCAAATTTAATAACGCTAGGACTGGGATTCGAACCCAGAACCTCCTGGGGACATGTCGGCTACTCTACCATTTGAGCTACCCGGTCTATACCATATTTTTTTTTTGCTTATTCTATATAAATTAAACCACACCATCCATCTTACGATAAGCATATTTAAAATTAAATAATATAATTATATATGTGAAACAATATAACTTTTCGATTTTAGAAAATTTGCAATTTTCTAAGTGAGAAATTAAAAATTTAAATTAAAATTAGAATATATTTACTTAACATATGTATTATTTTATATTAATTATCGCTAAATACCTAATTAAAAAATAATATTCTACATATTTTTTATTCAAAAACAGTATTTGTTTTTGCAAAGTAGCGATGGAGAATAAAAAGTAAAATTTGAAATTTTTCATTTTATTCATTTCTAACATAGAAGTGAACTAAAAATAAAACTAAATCTTTAATAATTGTCCATTATGTCAGAAAATATTCAGCAAAATTACTGTATTATTACGGTAATTATTTGGAATTTTTTGGGTAAAATTTGGGCATTAATGCGGTAATTGTATAGTATATTTTTGGTAACTGTACAGCATAAGTACAGTATATATACTGGATAACTACAGTATAAAAACTGGCCAAAACAACTATAGTTTAACCGCATTATTACCGAATTATAACGGTAAATATACGGCATGAGCATAAATGCCGAAAAATTACGGTATTTTTACGGCATTATCAAAACCGCGAGGGAATATGAAAAAACTTTATTATGTATTCAATTTACTTGTCACAGACTAGTAATATGTATAATAATAATTACCATGTTTTTTTAGTGAATACGAGGATAATTTTAATTAGAAGTCCAACTCAATCATACTAGACAAGTCCAACTGCTCGGCTGCCCAATTTCAAAGCTCAGTAACTGACAATTTTAAGATTAAAAAAATTTTTTTTTTATTAAAAAAAAGTTTGCGCACCAAATTGATAAAAAATTTGATTTATGATTATATAGTAAATATACTATATAGTAGTTAATACTTAACTATAGTTAGTAATTGAAAAAATTTCAAATAATTTGTTATTCAGATTCGAGCCTAACCACTCAAAGCGAGCACATCTCAGCACATTGCTGACTACTTTCCTATAATTAATCTCATTAATTAATTGATAAAACAACTCAGATTGACCTTCTTAGGTCAACAGTAAAATATTCTTATTATAAACCAGGCCGAATCAGTATACTTAAATAAAAAATTTGTGTTTTTAAATACTTTCTAAGGCTGAAGCTTCGGCCCCATGCCCGGAAATAGACCTAACCTTTTTTTATCTATCTCACAGCTGCGCACAAATACTGAAATCATTAATTCTAATTCTAATCCTAATATCAACATGAGCAACAAACTGTAATCGAAAGTGAACAAGCGGTCCAAAATCTTCTAGACACGATGAGTACAAACGAAATCGACCAAAATATGTGTTACAACTCTACTTATGATGAGTTTATGGATATACCCTGAATAAAAAAAAGTATTGAGACAAAGAAAAAAGTATTGGATTGACTAGAAAACCAATACTTTTCAATACTTTTTTCTTTGTCTCAATACTTTTTTTTTATCAGAGTAAGCAATATAACCTTGAATAAAAATAAAGTATTGAGACAAAGAAAAAAAAAATTGTGAGCCGTCACGGGACGCCTGGCAGATGTGAAACATCGAAATTATTTTGTACAAGTAATAGGCACAAAAGTACAGATTATGACAGGAACTAAATATGGCATGATAAAAAAATTAGGAAAACGGTTGACCTTGAAGGCCATCCCTGCAACTTCTCGCTAATTCCATACCTGTACGCTTAAAATTGCACTGAGGCCGTTTTTGAGCTCTTCGAGCTCAAAAATACAATTTATGTGTTGTTTTGAGCTCTCCGAGCTCAAAGAGATAGCTTTTCCATGCATTTGAGCTCATCGAGTTCAAAAGTCTGATATAAGTTTGATGAAACACTATTTTTTGAATTTTCAAATCGCAATAACTTTTGAATGAATGAACCGATTTCCACGCGGTCAGTGGCATTCAACGCAGTTTTTTAAGCCTCATACAGAATTTTAAAGTTTGAAATGATAGAACAAGGAATTTTGGAGTAATTCCGAAAAAACACTATTTTCGGTTTTCTTTCCTGCACGATATCTCTCGAACGAATCAACCGATTTTGACCGGATTAGCGGCGATCGACGTGGTTTTCCGAGGTTAAGAGCTGATTAGTTTTTGGAGTTGATCGATTAAGTCGTTTGAAAGTTATTAAAAAAAAACCACTTAAAAAAAATTTTTTTTTCACAGTTTTTTTAAGATTTCTCAAAATCTATCAGTCTGAATCGGTCCAAATTGTATTCAAAATCTAAGTTTGGCCAATTCACTTTCTGAATTATCGCTATCAGACATTTGTTCGTTAAAAAAATTATTTTTTACGTAAGACTCAGGTTACTCTCACATATGTAACGTAGTAAATCCACTCTTGTAATTTTTTAAATGAAAAATATGAAAATATATCATGTAAGCAAACTATTTGTAACGTGATTGGTCAAATATATCATAAGCATGAAAATATATGCAAACTCTATAGTCAGGCGCGCGCTTGCGCGGGCCAATTTTAATTCTAGTAACACTATATATACTACATGGAGAGAAATGGATGGCGTTTAACACAATGTTAGTATGGTCTCCAGACCGATACTAAAATAGTATGTGTAATATTGCAATTCAGTATTGTAACGAGTCCCATAAGTATGGCGTTATTTACTATGTAGTATAGTAATGGTGCTATTGTATTTTTTACACGTATGCATAGCAGGCTTGGCAAGACAGTATGGTCCTGAGACCCATACTACATTGCTGATGACGCAATGGTACTAGCGGTTTCCGCTATAATTTTTGGCGTGTTAAGCAATTAAACTCTTGTGTTACGACCAAAACTACACTGACGGAAAGATTTGTTTTTATTTAATAAGCTTTATTAACTGTTAATAAATGATTTTTTAACATCATAGGATTTAATAAATATTTATTAAAAGTTAATAAATTATTTATTAAATACGATTTATTAAATGTTAATAAATATTTGTTAACAGTTAACGAATATTTATTAACAGTTAATAAATATTTATCAATGGTTAATTAATATTTGTTAACTGTTAACAAATATTTATTTAAAATAAAAAGCAAAAATAGCAATTTTCTTTTGACACTTTTTATAATTCTATAGCTGAAATACATGATAATAATTCAATTCACTAAATAAATTAACGATTTCAATATTTAAAAATATAAACTCTTCTTAAATTGGAAGTAAAAAAAGTTTGGAAAATCCAAAAATGCACGACTCATAATGCTCATTTAATTATGAATTATAAAAAAAAAAAAAAAAAACTTAAGTCGTTCAAAATTAATTGCCGAAAAAACAGCTGTAGTAGGAAGGTACTGCACAAGCGCCCCTGGTGGAATAAAATGTACATAATATCTATAGATATAGATATATCACCATCCATGTTAATTTTACATGGATATATATAGATATACAGTCTTGTAGTTTTCGTTTTTTATTAATTGTAATTAAACGACACTGAATTAATTAACCATTCGCATTCAGTGACTTACAATCGTCGATTAGAATTTAAAAAAAAAAATTTAACTCAAATAATTGATTTTTTCACAAGTTACAGTGTTTCCGGTGTTTCATACATGACGGACAGGAAAATTTTTTGACCTATTTTGATATTTTTTTCCGTTTCTATTGCAGTAAATCAATTTTTAGAAAGTATGGAATTAATCTCCATTAAATTATCTCGACAATAGTATGCAAAATATCTTGATTCCGTGAACTAACAAGGCTATAATACTAAAAATAGATGCTATAATGAGGCGAAAAAAATTTTTCGCTCGTAAAGCACTCTCTGATGCTTCGCATCATGAGTCGTGCAATATAAAAGATAATTATGAGCTGTGATAGAATTTGGTATTTTATAATAAACGTTAATATAATTAATGCAAATAATTTATAAAGATGATTTTTGTTTATAAGCAATCTTCATGACATTGCAAGTGAAACAAATTCACTTAATAAAATATTTATTAACTTTCAATAAATATTTGTTAACTATTAATAAATACTTACTAACTATTCATAAATGTACTTTCCTCCCAAATAAATATTTATTGTGTTAAAAAATATTCATTAAAATTTAATAAATTAAATAATTGTCCTATCAGTGTATATAAAGTAAAAGACCCAGTTACTGACACTGGCCTAGTTATTGACACTTTTATTTTGATTGAATAAAACAAATCGACTCTAATAAATTAATAAATATAGTTTTTGAATTATAAATTTTAAGATAATTGGTTTTTTGAAAAAATTTTATTTTTTTAATTAGAATAAATTTTTTTTAAATAATCTCTTTCATATTTTTAATAAGACAGACATAAATTCTTGTAATTTTTTAATTGATTATTGTTGTTATTTTTCTTCACTAAACCCTGATTAAAAAAAAAGTATTGAAACGTATTGAAAATGTTGGAATTTCAATACTTTTCAATACATCCAATCCATCGATTTTTTCGGCAAATTCACAAAATAAATCTTTATCAATATTTTTTAATCCATAAATAATTTGTGAAATTTTGGTCATAGAGGATATTAAGAAATATTGGATTGTATAGAAAATTTTCTATTTTTTTTAATACGTTTCAATCTATAAAAAAAAAATTATTTCTGGTCACCCCAGGGATTGATAAATATTGAAGTGGATTCAAAACTTTGAATATTTCTCAATACTTTTCAATCCAAAAAAAGACTTCTATTTCTAGTTTCGCCAGGGATTGGTTTAAACCAATTCATATCAGAGTAAAAATAAAAAAAAACAATCACGTCATGAAATAATTAATATCATTTTTCATTTATATAATATATTTCGGACATAACCTTCGTCTATAATTAAATAAACATTGTTGTTACTCCAATGGTGTTGTAGCTAATATCACAATATTGGCTAGGTCTACCTGCCAAAAGAATCCACAGATTCGGTAGAATCTGGCGCCAAGTTCCGTTCAAATCTGCTGTAAACGGAGCGCCAGACTACCGACTATGTTTACTGTTAGCAGAACGGTATTTTGAGGTTGCAAAATTTTATTTAATTCTACCGTACTTTTTTTTCCTAAATTGTATATTATAACAGTAATTCATACTTTATTTGACTGTTATTAATTAATTATATTCACTTATAACAATTAATCTAATTGAAATTATTAAATTTAATCAGCACAAACTATAGCAACGCAAAAATTTTGATCCTGACTTCTTTTCGATGGGCAAAGTGATCTGCCACAGACTAAATAATTCGAGAATGCATAGTAATCCTTCATTAGATGGGAAACTACAGTTAAAAAAAGATATTTCACAGCTTGCATCTACACCCGCCAGGGTGCGCTGGAATTATTTTTACATAAACTGTAGTTTCAAGGGGATAGTTTGCTATAAAAAATGCAACCAACGCGAGATTTAAGTTGGTACCAATTGTAAATTTTTATTATAATTACAAAAAATACTAAAATCCGAACAAAAACAGTTTCACTGTAAAAAAATCGCGCCAAGTCCACGTTCATAAGACTATTAAGAAAAAAAAATTTGTTTTTTTCTTTACAAAAATATATAAAATAAAAAAATTAAAAAATCCAAGTAACCGATATGATTGTTTATGATTTTCGGAAATTAAAAAAAATTGTGTTATAAATTTAAAAATTAAGAAAAAAATTTTGGAACGTACTTGGTGTGCGTCATTGTGTATTTCAATTTTTTTTAAGTCCTAGTAAATAGATTTTACGAATTTCATTAAAAGTAAAATATTTTGCAACCGCGCACACTAAATACGTTCCAAATTTTTTTTTTAATTTAAAAATTTTTTTTTTTTTTTTTTTTTTTTTTTTTATTGTTTCCAGATGTACAGTTATTTTAATAACTCTGTTAAATTTTACAATTGTTTATATCCTCAACCTGTATTTCCTGCTTTATTATCGAATTTCCTGCTTTTATTTTTGCGGCTGTGGTCCGACTTGTGCTTTCTGTACCGTATTTACCCTGCACCTTGCCTCTCAGGCTGTTGGAACAGAATCATGGGGAAACCACAGAGAAAATCCATGATAGTATAGTCGGAGCTGGGCTAAGTCTACAGTGATTGATAAGAAACTCTTCTTTATCGACCACTGAAGCATTAGGCCCTTCTCCTAGTGTACAGAGATCCCTCGCGCTAGCCAACGCTGACTAGAGCGGTCACTCATTCAAGTTGTTGCTTAAAATGGGTGATCGCTCAAGTCAGACGTGTGCCGCCCGGCTATCTCTGCCACGTTCAGAGGCTGGCAACGTAACGCACATATTTTTATCTATAATCACTGAAAAATATTGGTGCGTGGCGGGATCGAACCCGGGTCCCACTCTTTCGAAAAGCGGGCACCGAGCCGACTAGGCTATTGCCAACTCTTTTAATTTTTAAATTTGTAACAAAATTTTTTTTAATTTCCGAAAATCATAAACAATCATATCGGTTACTTGGATTTTTTAATTTTTTTATTTTATATATTTTTATAAAGAAAAAAACAAATTTTTTTTTCTTAATAGTCTTATGAACGTGGACTTGGCGCGATTTTTTACAGTGAAACTGTTTTTGTTCGGATTGTACATACGGCAAGCCAGTATGGGCCTGACGGCCATACTAGCATTGCGGCATCCGTGATGACTATCGCCAATGTTACCATTCCCGCAATGGTCAAATCATCTATGTGTACAATTTAATAATGGACAAAAATCTTCGATACTATACTGTATGGCGTTCTCGCCCATACCGGTAGTCTGGTATAGTGGTATCTACCATCCATTTCTCTCCATGTATAGTATAGGTATGCGAGCTCAGTGTGGCGAGAGAGATTGCGCACAGTCACTTGCGCATGGCATCGCGGCGGCAGGGAAACAACTTTACTCCAAATAACTCAACTCCGTGCCAACTGTACTCAAAAACCCATGAGTAAAAGAACTTTTTCTTTAATAGTTGAATCCTAACTCTACTCCAAATTACTCAACTCAATGCTAACCTTACTCAAACGTTTAGTTAATATTAAGCTTGTAATTTTAAAATTTTACTTAGTTCACACTGTACCCTGATAGCCAAGTCGGTCGCAACTTTCTGTCAATTTACTGCCGCAACTTGTCACCAAGTTGGCGGCAAGTCTTGGAAATGAACTCGGTTGTTCACCAAGTTGTCGGCAAAAATTGCTTTCGAAACTATTTCGCACCAAGTTGACGACAAGTTTCTCAAGAAATTTGGCGACATATTGCGGCAGTAGATTGGTCTTGTTTTTCTCAGAAACTTGTAGCCAACTTGACGCCAACAGTTACAAATTCGGAAGTTGATTGCAAGTTGTCGCTAAGTTGGTGGCAACTATCTGACACCAACTTGGTTGGTCTGAAACTGTGGCTATCAGGGTTGATATCCTTGAGTACCCTGATAGCCACAGTTTCAGACCAACCAAGTTGGTGTCAGATAGTTGCCACCAACTTAGCGACAACTTGCAATCAACTTCCGAATTTGTAACTGTTGGCGTCAAGTTGGCTACAAGTTTCTGAGAAAAACAAGACCAATCTACTGCCGCAATATGTCGCCAAATTTCTTGAGAAACTTGTCATCAACTTGGTGCGAAATAGTTTCGAAAGCAATTTTTGCCGACAACTTGGTGAACAACCGAGTTCATTTCCAAGACTTGCCGCCAACTTGGTGACAAGTTGCGGCAGTAAATCGACAGAAAGTTGCGACCGACTTGGCTATCAGGGAATATTCAATGCACCACGTCGAGCAGATAAGGAAGCAGCCGTCGGTTAGAAAGATGTTAAAACGATAGTAATTACCACCTGGCGCTTGATGGAAACTCTTAAATTATCTTAATAAAGTATAGATAAAATTCGAATATAATATTTAATGTATTAAAAATAATTATATGTACATTAAAAATAGTAATAAAATAAAAAGTCTTACTATATTAAAAGGCTTAAATATAAATTTGTATATAAATTACAATTACAAAGTAAAAGATTAATAATTGGAAAAAAAAGTTAACGCAATAAACAATTTCTTCATTATATAATGCAAAGCAACATTTATTTTAATTGTACACTTAACGTTGATGTACAAGAATTATAATAAAATAATTAAAAAAATCATAAGAGTTAAAACGAAAGAGAAAGTTTAAATAAAGTACTGAAAAAGTTAATCAGAGCAAGACAAAAAATTTTGTATCATTTAAATTAATCAATTAAATCAATGTGAAAATTTCGCAGATTACGGTTTGTTCATTTTTATTTTTTAAATAGCCTTTAGCTATGAAAATTATTTAATTGATTTAAGATGATCAAATTTCTTAACAAATATCTACAAAATTTTTTGTCTTGCTATGATTATTTTTTCAAACGTTTCCCTGATTAAAAAAAAAATTTGATAGAATTAAAAAAATGTATATCCTCATGAATGCTATCCAATCCTGAAAATATGATTCAAAAGGATTCAACATGATTCAAATATTTTAATTCTGTTAAATACTATTTAATTCTAAAAATATGATTTAACAGGATTTGAAAGGATTTAAACTGTTAAATACTGTCAAATGCTTGTAAATCCTCAAAATATAATTAATTAAGATTTAAGATGATTAAAAACCTTGAATACTACTGAATACTTTTAAATTCTAAAAATATGATTCATAATGATATAAGGCTACTCAAAATTTTAAATACTATTCAGTAATTCCCACACGGAAATAAAATTGAAGGAGTTTTTACTAATTTACTATTGTAATTTTTACTAAATAAAAGAGTAACGGTGGACTATACTTCTTATTTAGTAATTTTTACAATCTACTATTGTAAATTTTATCCAACAAATAAGACAAGCAAGAGTCTTAAAAAGTCGAATACTATAGAGCAAATTATACAATATGTGTTTGTGAACTTTACCATTCAACTATTGTAAAAATTCACAGTTGGTTTTTTTAAAAGAAATATTAGGGAGGGAGAGAGATAGAAGGGTGAACTAATTGGTACCTGTACAGTAATCGAAAAAAGAAACCGACATTTTCGTGCTATCTGGGAATCGAACCCAGAACTGTGTTGGCAGCCAGAGACTCGCCCTCTACGCTATCTGAGGTAAACTAAGACACATATCCTTTAACATTTACATAAACTCGGAGTCTAGCGCTGTGCACGGCCATCACTCACACTAATTGAGAAACATTCCAATTCAACTATTGTAAAATTTGCTATAGTTCTATTGGAAAGATACAGAGGCAGCACTGGAAATTTTCATCTCTTACTTTTTACAATAGTAATATCGTATTTTTTCATGAATAAATAGTATTTTTTCTTCTAAAATATTTTAAAATTAATAGTAATCAAAGTATAGTCCAGCTTTACAATAGTTGTATCGTAAATTTTCCCAGAAATTTTTTCCCGTGCAGTGAACACAATTATGTCAAACTGACGTCAGAATGACGTCATGCTACGTCATGATTTACGTAAGATGTAAGTCATATATAACTCATAGTTTCCCACTTCCTGACGTAAGATTCTTACGTAATACGTATGATGTACCTATGATGTAAGTGATGTAAATGATGTCAAAATTAATTACGCGGAAGAACATTTTTTGAAAAAAAAAGTAACATTTAATTATGCGGTTTTGGGTTCGAATAATAATTTCGAGACTGATTACATGCCGAGGAAAAAAATTTGGAGTTGAAAAATCCTGGCGTGTGCTAGGCTTGAACTCGGGTCCATTGAATCCGGAGTCTTGAATGCTGCTCACTTGTCTGCACCACGATTGATATTAAAACGCTTATTTAAATCTATATAAATTTAAGAGTTGGAAAGGATTAAGTTTATACGTTTTTCTCAAGTTTCATTAAGATTTGTGATGAGATTGCATGGAAATTGATAAATTTTTTCTAAATTTGATAAATTTTCAGAATTTCCATAAATTAATCTTTCATTGGTCATAAGAACGTCATAACGATGTCATATTAACGTCATAAATTCAAAAAGTTGAAAACAAAAATGTTTAGATTGTCCAATTAAACGCAAAATGCCACTTAAAGTTGACAAATTTTTCCTAAATTCATGAAAATTCATACACAAAATATAGCGTTTTGCCGATATGCATATTTTTTGTTTCGTCACAATTAAATTAAATGTTAGATTCACTATGCAGTAATATAATTCAGAATAGTAATATAATTTTCTCTTTAATACTAAAATTATAGTACTCAGAAATTTTGAACCACCTGCTTAAAAGATGAGTCTATACTTCGTCACTTATCATGCAGATGGCGCTTACAACTCCCTCTATTTACTTTCATTTTGTGATTCTTTCTTGAGCGATTTCTTTTCGGATCGTTTGTTCTTAACAAAAATATAATTGCTCAAGTTTTTAAGTAATAATTATTGCGTTACTTTGATATTTCATCGCCATGAGTAAACGTATACGGTCAGTAAATTGTTGTAATCCATTCAATGAGTCACGTAAGTAACTAATACAGTGCACTTGACCTCTTATCCCAGTGAACACAATTATGTCAAACTGACGTCAGAATGACGTCATGCTACGTCATGATTTACGTAAGATGTAAGTCACATATGACTCATAATTTCCCACTTCCTTACGTAAGATTCTTACGTAATACGTATGACGTACCTATGATGTAAATGTGACGCTTGCATGACATTTATGACGTTTATATGACGTAATTATGACGTTTTTATGATATATAACTGATGTCAAAATTAATTACGCGGAAGAAAATTTTTTGAAAAAAAAGTAACATTTAATTATGCGGTTTTGGGTTCGAATAATAATTTCGAAACTGATTACATGCTGAGGAAGAAGATTTGGAGTTGAAAAATCCTGGCGTGTGCTGGGCTTGAACTCGGGTCCATTGAGTTTGGAGTCTTGAATGCTGCTCACTTGTCTGCACCAAGATTGATATTAAAAACGTTTATTTAAATCTATATGAATTTAAAAGTTGGAAAGGATTAAGTTTATACGTTTTTTTCAAGTTTTATTAAGATTTATGATGAGATTGCATATAAATTGATCTATTTTTTCTAAATTTTATAAATTTTCAGAATTTCCATGAATTAATATTTCATTGGTCATAAGAACGTCATAACGATGTCATATTAACGTCATAAATTGTGAAAGTTGAAAACAAAAATGTTTAGATTGTCCAATTAAACGCAAAATGCCACTTAAAGTTGGCAAAATTTTCCTAAATTCAAAAAAATTCATAAAACATAATTAAAGAGAATTATATTACTTTCATGAAAGCTATACTTTTGCAAAAGCCCATTTGTCTTCAACTATTAATATTTCAGCTACCAATGGTCGCACAGCAAATTAGAAGACATTTTCGGAAGCTGGAATGAATTTTCTATGAGGACCTGTCAAGTCATGAAATGAAAAAATTTTTCTAAGCCTCTGAGACGAAAAAAAAAAAAATTGAAAATTTTGAAAAAGTTCTCCTTCATCCCATTTTTAGCTAAAATTTTTTATCAGAAAATCTATAAACTATAATCATGGAGTTTTAAAGCCTTAAAATGCATCTTTTTAGATTTGCAATACGATCATTTTTCACTGAGATACAGCAGGTCAAAAATCGGGAAAAATTCAGACTTCTTTGTGGGTAGCATGCATAGAAAATAATTTATTCCAACTTCTAAATAATCACGGTTTTTTCTCACTATTAAATTTTTCATTTTCTATTATAGATACAATAATTACTAAGAAATACAATAAGTTTCACAAAAAATTTGCCTTATTTCACTCTCATACTCATTAGGTCAAAAGTGAGTTTTTGTAGCAAAATTGCTCGCAAAAATTTGACTTTGTCAAAGCTGATACTTATTTTGTAAAAAAATTATTTTTGACTTTTTTTAAGGAGTACCCCGTTTCGCCCTCAAAAATAAAAAATCTTTTTCTAAACGGCAGTTTAAAATTAGTGCTATTTATCTTAAACAGAATTAAAATGAAGACGATTTACAATATTTGTCCCCAAAAACCTAATATTTCTTTAGATAAATTCCATTTTGTCCTCCCTCTTCCCCTATACTTTTTTTGAATGAATTTTTTACTGCTTAATTCCAACAAATCTATGATGGAAAACTATTGTTCCAAAGTTACATCAATATCATGTCAAACCGTAACTTAACACCGACGCATCCTGATAAAAACAAGTATGGCAAAAGAATTGAAAAGTATTGGTTTTTTCATAACTGGTTTCTATTATCTTCAATACTTTTTTTTTTAACAGGGTATAAAGATGATTTCAAAATGAAATCAGCCTTACGTACGATCGTTATTTTTCACTAATGTAAGAAAAAGAGTTCAGAGTTACATCAGTATTAGGTACAATCAGAACTTTTCAGTGATGTAAAAAGATGACTTTAAACTTATGTCAATATTACGTACAACTGTGACTTTTAACTGATGTAAAATAGGGACTTGAAACTCACAACAGTATTACGAAGAATCGTGACTTACCAGTGACGTAAATGTATGACTTGAAAATTACATCAGTATTACGTAAAACCGTGACTTACCAGTGACGTAAATGTATGATGGTAAAGTTACGTCATTATGACGTACAATAATGACTTTAATACGACATAACATTTTTTATATCAGAATGATGTAAAAATGACATCCGGGTTGTGACATCATAATAAGATCATAGGGAAAGTCAGTTTTACGTCAAACTTATGTCAAAATCTTGTGACATTCTTATGACATTCGACTGACGTCAGATGAACGTCATGTGTTCACTGGGATGTATAACCTCTACGTAGAACCAATTAAATTAATGGCCTTGTGTTTAATATTGACTTTTGACATCTAATTAAACGAAACTTTTAGATAAAAAAGGAGTTAAAGATTTAAGAAAATTTCCCGACGAAGATCGTTGGAAATTTCCTGACTTAGATGACACTTCAATGTTATGTGTGCGTTGTCGATTCCGTGTCAAAGAATATATTCCGCCAGCATCAGAGGAAGAGGAAATTATTTCAAGTCAAATTAGTGTTGAAAGTCTGAGTATATCAGCTGAAATTTGTACTCAAGGAAGCAGTTTATCTCGAACTGTCAGTAATTTTAGCGACAATCTATGTGATTACAATGATCATTCTTTAGAGCGATTTTTGAAAATTCCTCTTATTGAAAAAGACAGGTAAAAATTTTCTATTGATTAAGTTTTTCATTTACTGAGTGAAAACTTACTTAATTATTTTTCTATGCGTTTAATTTAAGGTTATATTCTGAAAAAAATTATGGAGTAAAAAAACTTGATGAGAGCTATGCTGCCCTAGAGAATAAGTTCCAATCACAATTTGGAATAGTACCTGAATCTACCTACAGAAAGATTAATCAAGATCATTGTTCCATGATAGCTAAAGTGAAGAAATTATATAACGCTGAAAGTGACAAGTAAATTTTTTTAACAATCGATCATTTTAAAATATCTTCATTTTTTCATATTAATACGATCGATCGTTTGCTTTACAGATCAATAAAAAAGAAGCTGCTTTCAATTTTACCCGACAGTTGGGAAGTCAGTCGTATAGCATCTGAATTTAACTGTTCTCGAGAAATGGTACTGAATCTTAAAAATGATATCATTGAATCTGAGAATGTTGATTTAGACTCTGGTGAAATGACTACTAATACTTTGAATCCCACAAAAGTTCCAGGCAATCAGCCGCTTAAGTTAGATGTAAAAAAACTTGTCATTGATTTTTGTGAAAGCGAAGAAAACTCGAAACAATTAGCGGGCATGAAAGATTTTAAATCTGTGAAGGATTGTGATGGAAATCGAACTAGGGTACAAAAAAAGTTGATTCTTTGTAATTTAAAATAATTGTACCAAAGCTTCAAAGCGGAATATAATTCAGTGGCAATCGGATTTTCTAAATTCGCTAGGTTGAGGCCTACTTATTGTATTCTTGCTGGAAGTAGTGGTACACATGTCGTATGTGTTTATACTATTCATCAAAATGTAAAATTGATGTTAGAAGGTACTTGTGTGTTTGACATTCTCTATAATTGTACTAAAACTAGTTATTAATCTTATTACATTTATTCCATTTAGGATGTAATTTTTCAAAATTTGCGAAAAACACCGATTGGGTTGTAGAATCTCAGCCAATTATAAAAATTTATTAAATAAATTAGTTTGTAACAATCCAAAAGAATCGTGCTTTTCCAGAATGTGCAATAGTTGTCCAAATAATGAATAAATCGCTGATTATTTTCGTGTGTCGTTTAATGAATCTGATGTTAATGAAATCCAATATAAAATGTGGACATCAACAGACCGTTTTACTATTGTGAATGTTACTTCAGATTCCGAAGACTTCATGGAGACTTTAGTGACGCAACTTGATAAGCTTTTGAAACATGATTTTATTGCGAAAACACAAAGTCGATTTTTTTCTGATACAAAACTAAATTTAAAGAGCGGGGAATTCGCCGTAGTATTTGACTTTGCGGAAAATTATGCATTCGTTGTGCAGGAAGCAGCTCAAGGCTTTCATTGGAATAATGATCAAGCTACTATATTTCCAATGGTGATTTATTATAACGAAAATGATACTATTAAGCATTTGAGCTTTGTTGGTATTTCAGATTGTCTTAAGCACGACACAGTTTTAATTTATTTATTTCAAGAGCAATTGATTGCCTTTCTTAAAAAGAAGTTTGCTGTCATCAATACGATTTTTTACTTCTCTGATGGAGCTCCACAACAATTCAAAAACAAGAAAGCATTTACAAACTTATGTTATCATTATGCTGACTTCGAAATCAACGCTGAGTGGCATTTTTTTGCAACTGCCCATGGCAAAGGACCATGCGATGGTCTTGCGGGTTCATTAAAACGATATGCTGCTAGAGCTTCATTACAAATGAACAATAAAGAGCATATACTGAAACCACAAGATTTGTTTTCCTGGGGAACGAAAAATTTTACAAGCGTTGACTTTACTTTTATAGCTAATGACGATTATTTAATAAAAAAAAAATGTGTTAGACGTACGATATTCTCAATCAAAAACGGTGAAAGGTACACAGTCATTACACACTTTTGTGCCTTTAAAAGATGAAATTGGTTATGCTTTCATTAAAACTGTGTCCACATCTCAAAAAAGTTCAAAAATAAAAGTATTTTAATTATAATGAATTTGCGTTTAATTTAATTGTGACGAAACAAAAAATATGCACATCGGCAAAACGCTATATTTTGTGTAAAAAACTCTCAGTTTTCAGAAAAAAAATTCAAATTTGAAGAATTTTGGGCTGCACACCGAAAAAAATCAATTTTTCCACTTTAATTCGATTTTTAAGGGTCTTCTGATGAGTTTATGAAAAAATAAATATTTTCATTCAAAAGCTGAGAATTTTTCCTACAAAATACAATATTTGTCGATTTTGTTTAAAAATGTTTTTCATATCAGAAAAATTGACGAAAAAGTTGAAAAAAAATTTTTTCCAAAATTTCAAAAAATCATAACTTCAAGACCGCTGCGTATTAAGAGCTAAAACTCTCAGGGAATTTTCGTCTTATGATAGAGAACACCTCCATAAATTTTAAACATAATCCGCGAGGGTCGCCCCGTAAAAATGTTTTTATTTGGTGGAATGACCCATATATTTATAATAGATTATAATTTTACTTACGTAATAATTTAACCACTGAAGACGGCTTAACTCCGCATTGGCGGATCAATTGTGCGGTGAAATTTTCTGTTATATTGCTTACCCTTATTTGACCGCCTAGCTGCAAAAAATTGTCAAGTTGTTCAACATGCCTGACAAAAATTGCTACTTCCAGGTGCTCGTTTTCAATTTCAAATGAAGTCTCAGTGATTATTTGGAAAGCTTTTCTTCGGAAATTTTCCGGTACCAATGGCAGAGCCCATGATAACATGAGTATCTCATTATTATTACGGTGGGGAAGTTTATGTTGGCACCAGACATTCGCAAGATTCTAAAATATAAAATAATTATATATTTCAAATGAATTAATTACTGTTATGATATTTCGTTATCTGATTATTTGAAAAATATTAATAACACCGGCACACAAAAAAAAATTAAGTAGAATGTGCATTTGACCGGACCTACCTAAGGGTACGTATGAATCCGAATTCGAGGTCAGTTTGACCCCTACACCCTCGAAATTTCGAGAAAACTTCAAAAAACCGTAAAAATGATGAAAATTGGCAGTTTTAATGATAAAAAAATTTGTTGGAACTAAACTAAGCGTGATTTTCATGTATTTCGATCCGCTGAATATGAATCGAAACTTTATTGAGACCACGAGCCATTTTAAATGTGAAAAAATCACACAAACTCTCGAAAATTCCGAAAAAAGTAATTTTTTTTGTTTTTTTACTCTCGTTTTTGACTTTTGAAGACTTAATTGCTTGTGCCTGTAACCAGGGCACCTCCACGTGGTGACAGTGGGCAACAGAACCATCTGGCAGAGTCCCTGGGTCAACTGCGTGTGTGCCGTCATGGCTGGTACAAGTGATAAGTACTTTACGATACAGGGAGTCGGAACCCCAGTATCGGCGTCTGGTCAGGGTGAGAAAGCAGGCTCGCAGGCGTCGTCATCAAGCGACTGCAGCTCTTCAGAAGTGGGAAACTTGGCTACTGGAGAGTATACTATTACAAGAAGTAATTCTCATCTGTGTAATAAAAGTCCTGATTCATTTTGTTACATTTGTGGAGAATTCAATTTGGAAAGGAATCGAAGATCGTTATCTGATAAGATCAAACAAATTTATGAAGAATGTTTTGGTCTCCAAATTACTAATTTGGATTCAGCATGGGTTCCACATGTTACATCGACTACAAATCGTATGTGATTCAAGAAATTAATCACAGCGATAAAAGAATTTTCTAATTTTACTCTAATAAAAAATATAAACTTTATTAGAAGCTATAAGGAAAACCATAGTCCGTTAATTCTCTAAATTATCTCAGTGATTAGAAAAGCATTTATTTCAAATACTGATTATTGATAAAATTTTTTTTTAATTGGTTTTTTTAGTCCAATTGATTTTGGTTTTATTATTTATTTGTATAATACTTTTTTACTCTTACCCTCATTACTTGCATCCACGTTGGGCGAATTCAGCAGAACGGAAAGCTACGACGAATAGCACTAACTAGATGTTCTTCTAAACAGGTGACAACAGTGTCGATATTTGTCATGAGTTGTGAGCATCGTTGAAGTAAGAATTAAAAGATTGGATAGTAAATTTCTTCTGAACGTACGCTGCACAGGCATAATAATACCGGAATTGTCTTTACGGGAACAAATGACGATATTATTATTCGCATTGCTAATATTACACCAAATTAATTTTGCTATAAAAATTGTACATACATAATTACCACGACGCATCGAAATCATAAATAGATTGCTTAGTCTAGGATTTCTTGGTAAGAGCTAAAACAAAATGAATTTAATCAGCATAAAGAGGTAAAAATTTTATTGTAGATTACTTGTATCGCAGTTCATCTTATTAGCAAACTTCAATTGAATTATAATTCTTGAATAATTGAAGGTTAATACCTAAGGTTGATAAATCTAATTTTTTCTTTGGATGAGTGCATATTTTTTTTTAAACTTTGAGAAAATTTAGGATATTAACTTTTATTGATTTAAGTTTCTAACGACCTTTAGCAAACATGAATTGATAAATAAGTAAAAAGGACTGATAGAAGCGGCTACACTGATAAAAATTAAACTTGATTCACGAGCAAAAATATCAAACCAAGAGCATGATTTTGAAGAAAATGAATTTCTTGAGCCAAGAGGAAAAATTATTGAGTCAAGATATTATTCGTGGTTGAACAAGATTTCCTTGGTTAAAGAATTTTTCTTCTTGGCTCAAGAATTGAACTTTCTTCTAAATGGGCGTATTACAAAATTGCAAGAGAGTACTTCCCATACTGGCTATAAACCCCACCACAGAGAATTTTTATCCCGCCCATGAAGCATTCGTGAGCATCTACAATATAGGAAGTATCTCTGCGAGAGTTCGTCTAATGGGAAAATTTTTTAATTATAAAGAAAATTTCTACATTTTTCAATTATTAAAGTTTATCGATGTATCATATTGAAACGACATTTTCAAATTGTAAATAAAACCTCGTGAATTTACTGTCATCATTTACTTATGTTCTTATTTGTTGGAGATATAGTAATTTAGTAATATTTACACGTACACTACCCACACATACGCCGACGCGTCGATCTACTGCGCATGCAGTTATGCCGAAATTTCGTATACTCGAGTCACTTACTTATTAGCACGTTGTCGAGTAAAGTCCTAGTATTCTTTTTCCAATCGTTGTAATTAGTTACTTAATAAATTCATACATCGTTCATATAAATCTTACTCTACTATTATTTATATTCACTCGATCCCAGCCTAACTCCCACATTATTAAATTTTAACTTCGTCTTTAAAAAAATTTTAACTTCGTCCAATACAATTTTCATTTCTCTATAAATTTTCTTAACTCAAGGAATTCTTTCTTTTTGTACGGTGTTAACTTTTTGATACTTTGTGCAAGTACCTTTCGCAGTATGAAAATTTTTATTAAAAAAAATTGAATTGGCAGCTAACTTCTAACTTATATAATGAACAAATAATAAACTTACTTGATCAGATGTATCTAAGAATATTTCATTTTGTCGACCAAGTCGTTCTAAAATCTCGTCATCCGCAAATAGTATCGCCGTTGAATTGTCGTTTCCATGGCAAGTACCTTGATAAATTTTGTCCGTGACTGCGGATAATTATTGAGCATTACAGCCATTTCTATCAGGGTTCGAGGTGATTGAATTCGAGTGCTCGCAGATCGTGGTCTTTTTGGATTTTTATTCATCCATGAATTTACTACTGGTCGAGATGACTGTCTGGCAGGGATACTGTGGAAAAAAAAAAAAAAAAAAAACGATATATTATTAATATTAAATGAATTCTTAAATTATTTAAAAAAGAATATCAATCTACCGTTGTGAAGATCCAAGGCCGTTTCGTGCATGTCCATTAATAACGGGAAGACGTCTTACTCCACTATTCAAATCGTCTTCTTCAGGATGGTTGGCATGAAGACCTAATGGTGAAGTCTGTGAAGACGCCCATACCCACAACAAGGCGGGACATCCGCAAAAGTCTTTGAGTTCACAGTGAAATTTGCTTACTACTTCAGTACGCGTGAAGCAGATAAAAGAATATCCTCCGTAATCCATGGAGTCCCCTACTTGAGGGAGTCTTTCATTATTCTCTTCTGGATTCATTTTCTATATAGGAAAATATAAATTTTCATTATAAAGATTTTATGAATTGTTCACATAAAAATTAAACAATAGCATTTATAAATAATATTAACTGACAATAAAATATAATAAATCTGCCGTAAAAAAAAAATAACCAAATTAAAAACACAATTTACAGTAACGTGTATAATATTTTTAAGTCAATAAAATGATCAATATTCTATACAATTTATTTTAATACAAGTCCTTGTCAAAAATATATAAAATTTTAGATTATAGAATTCGAAATTTTATTCAATTCAATTGATAATTGTCATTTACCTTGATAATTGTAATTTCTCTTGCATATATGAAACACGAAATATAAAGTATTATAAATATTTTTATATAAAATAGTTTTACAAGAAGTTACCGGGTGGAAGGTAGAATAATGTGGAATGCTTGAGAACAATTGACACTCTGAGCTAGGATATTGTTTTTTATATTTGTCCCTAGGGGTGTTACTGTCGCCCATGCGTACGTCTCGAAACTTCCCGCTCCAGCATTAGCGGCACAGCGACAGACCGCAAGTGGCTCTGATATGTTAAGGGGTTAGGGGTAGTCAGAATTTTCAAAAAATCAACTGTTTTTTTTTGCATTTTCGTTATGTGTAATATCTTAAAAATATTCTCTGAAAATTTCAAGTCGATCCGATAATTAGTTTTTGAGTTATTCGACAAATAACAAAGAGAGCTCGGGTACTTCAAAGCGCTCGGGAGCAGATAGCTAGCGGCAGCTTCAAGAAACCTCCTTTTAGGGTTCTATTGTCATCCATGAACTAAGACTTTGGTGTATGTAGTAGTACCTAAATTTATAAATACCTAAATATATATAATTACAATTTCTAGGTAGTATAAGTGCTACAAATTATTTTTTTTTCGCCACGTCACTAGTATGCCTGTGGCAGTTGCGGAGAGCAGTCGATAGTTGTGCGTTACTAAAATATATTATTTTTGAAGTTATTTATTATGGGACGTGATACGAGAAAAGTTTCGAGAGAAGTTCGGAAATCTGAAAATATCCGTAAGTCGTATTCAAAGAAACGAAAAAATATATTTAACCCAAAAACGGCGGAACGTGATGAAAGTGTTCGGAGTACATCGTCTAAAAAACTGAAACAAAATACTGAAAACGATGTACCCGAAAGTTGCACCTCTGAATTTCGAATAATTAATTTTATTACGGTATTCACTGCCATTTCTGCTCTTGTGAAATGTAAAAAATGTGATGGAAACATTGAATTTCTAACAGTTAGTACACGTGGGCTGGGATTTAAAATTGTAGTTTCATTTAATAACTGTGACAGTGAATATATTCCTTCCTGCTTTTTCATTGGGCATTCTTATGAAATAAATAGACGCTTTATTTTTGTGATGAGAATACTAGGGATAGGATACGAAGGTTTATACAAGTTTTGTGGCCTGATGGACATGCCGTCTTTTTTAGATAAAGCTACGCATACAATATTATTGAAGCACATTTTGGATTGTGGTAAAACCGTTGCAGAAGCCTTGATGAAAAAAGCTGTGAATCAAGAAAAAGAAGCGACAAGTGAAAATGAGAATAAGAACGATTTGACTGTATCGGGAGATGGAACCTGGCAAAAACGGGGATTTACATCGTCATTTGGAGTTTCTTCTATAATTGGCTATTATACTGGAAAGATTCTTGATATAAACATTAAAAGTGCTTATTGTAAGCTTTGTGAGTATTGGAAAAAGAAAAGAAATACGGTTGAGTTCGAGGAATGGTATGAATTGCATGAAAATGAGTGTAGTGCTAATCACAAGGGTCTTCGGGGAAAATGGAGGTGGATGCGATGATTGAAATGTTTCAGCAGTCTGAAACAAAACATGGAGTTAAATATACAAACTACATTGGCGATGGCGATTCGAAAACCTATTCTGGAATTATAAAAGCAGATCCTTACAAAAATACAACCATAAATAAAAAGGAATGTATCGGCCATGTTCAGAAGCGGATGGGGACTCGACTGCGTACTCTGAAAACTAAACAAAAAGGTCTTGGTGGTAGAGGTAGGCTTACAGGAAAAGTAATAGACAAATAAACTGTCTAATTCCCATCGGTATGCTGAAAAATTGGATGCTGCACGTGTGAAAGTGGCAAATCAGCGCGCCAACGATAACACTCGGGAAGGCAGAATGCTTCGTAGGCAACAGCAAATTGATGTTTTGGAAACTTCCACAATGGCTGAAGAACTATTATATGGCCCAGGAATAGATGACTCGATGTAAGTAATTTAATAATTCGTATTTCTGTACGTGAATCTAGTGTGAAACTTTAAACGCGTTTTTCTCAAAACTATGTTTTTTGAACTGGTGACAACTGTAACTCGAAAACCGCTCAGTAGATTTTAATAAAATTTATACAGCTTTTAGAATACATAATAAACTCGAGCCTGATCGAAGGATTTTTTTTTTTTCAAAAATTTCGATTTTTAAGACCAATTAACTGTTGATTTTTTCCCAAAAATCTAGACAAATTTCCTGAGGCCGCCATTTTGTTAATTTTTGAAAAAAAAATCCTTCGATCAGGCCCAGGATTATCTATTTATAAAACTAATTTTTTTCATCCGATTGATTTTAGATGAATCTCCAAGGACTTATGATTGTCACCGCAAGGACCTTTTTTTGGAACTGGGTCAACACAGACAGCTATAACTTTGGAAATTATATTTTTTTTTTTTGAAATTTTCGTGACTTCAAGTCAAAAAATTGTATAATAATGCCATATTACTACTTTTGTCAAATAACATGATTTAATAGCAAAAAAAAATACTGAAAATTCTCATTTTTTCGTGCCTCTGACTACCCCTAACCCCTCAAGTAATATAAGAAATTGACTCTTGCATTTTTTTACCTAGTAAACATTTGTAAAAAATAGTTAATTTTCATCAAAACACAATATTAAATATCATAAGTTATATAAATAAACCGTCACCTTATAGATTTAGTTTATGAGAATGATGAGATGTATTTCAACATATCGGTCGTACGGTGTAAAGGGTTCGTTATCGGTCTGGCAAGCGCGCGGCTCGGGTTCGAATCTCGGTTAGGACGGATGCGAATTTCACTTTATTTCTTTACTTTGCGAAAATTAGGTTTAAATTAAGAGTTAAGCGGTCTGAATTTGCGTTAGCTCTACATCAGAAATAAAATTTAAAAAATTTTTGAAAATTAACTATGGCTCAGCCCTGGCAACCAAGCTTGGCCCAGCCATGGCAACCAAGCTTGGCCCAGTCATGGCAACCAACCGTGGCCCCATGTTATCATTCCAGACTTCCACCAAGGCTGGGCCAACTCTGGCTTACAAGCTTGGGCCAGAGTTTCACAGAGTTGGGCCAAGCCTGGGCCCGTTGTTCTTTCCTATATGGGAATACCCTTATACAATCAGACTGTACACACCAAAAATCGACATCACATCAGGTACAAACTTTAAAACAATAGTTAATAAAACAGTTCAAAAGAAATTTAACGAATTTGTCAACAAGCATCACAGAGCGGATACCTTGTTCTTCACCGATGGCTCAAAAACCACAAAAGATCAACATGTGGGTATAGGCATCCACTGTCTCCAGCTAAACTTAAATCTATCATACACCATCAATAAATTCTCTTCAATCTTCACCGCCGAATGCCTTGCCATAAGTAAAACGATAGACATAATCACAAATCATCAAATTCAATCTTCAGTTATCTTCACAGACTCCCTTAGTGCTCTACAAACCCTAATCGGTTCGGACCCAGCTAACTCCAAAAACTACTTAATTCCCTCGATTTTAAACAAACTACACCAAGCCCAATAGCAAAACCTAGTCATCAAATTAACCTGGATACCAAGTCACATAGTAATCCAAGGCAACGAAGAAGCTGACTACCTGGCCAGAGAAGCTACAATGCTAAATAAAGATTCCTAAAAAACAAAAATTCCGTTCACTGACCTTTACATGCACTTTTCTGATATAATTATATCATCTGTGGATAAACTTCTAAGACTAAACAGCAGATTTAAAGGTAAACAATATTTTCAACATTACTAGGAAAACTTTAGTAAACCATGGTTCAGGAAAGTAGACATCATTAGGCCAGCAAGCACAACCTTTTGCCGAATGCGATTAAACCACTATAATCGCAACGCCAGTGCCTACACTGAGAGACAATTTTATTCACAGCCCGGGAAAAAATGATCAGGACTGATCAGACCTGTTCATATCTGATTAGGCCTGAAATCCGACCTGATCAGACCTGTTCATGTATGATCAGGCCTTATCAGACCTGTCCATGCCTGTTCATGTTTGAACTGTTAAATACGCTCAGACCTGATCAGACCTGTCCATGCCTTTTCATGTCTGGTGTTAAATACGCTCAGACCTGATCAAACCTGATCAAGCCTGTTCATGCCTGCTCATGACTGTTCATGCCTGTTCATGTATGAAGCATTAAATGCGCTCAGACCTGATCAAGCCTGTCCATGCCTGTTCATGTCTGAACCGTTAAATACGCTCAGACCTGATCAGACCTGTCCATGCCTGTTCATGTCTGCTCATGTCTGGTGTTGAATACGCTCAGACCTGATCAGACCTGATCAAGCCTGTTCATGCTTGCTCTTGTCTGTTCATGTCTGAAGCGTTAAATACGCTCAGACCTGATCAGACCTGTCCATGTCTGATCATGTATGGTCTAGCCTAAAATAGATAAGGATTAAAACTCCATATATCAGCTGACAAGAACTGTTCATGCATGATTTACCCTCTTAAATGATATTTTAAGTCTGGAAGAAAAATTTTATTGAACTATAGACTGCAGTTCTATTTTTAAAATTAATTTGTTCCGTATGACGTATCAGTTTCTATCCCCTTATAAATTTTAAATGTACAACTTTGATCAAAAATTTCGACTTATATAAGTATGAACTTTTTAATTTTCCATGCCAAAACGATGATTTTTAACGATGAATTTTGACGCAATGACATAAAATTTTTTACTGTGTTCCATTGAATACGCGAAAAATAAGATTATTTAGTAAAAGTTTGAGTTTGATAGCGTGAAAATACCAAAATATATCAGTTGATATCGATAGGCGATAATAAGTCCTTTCAAGGTGTCTGTTATTATCTTAAGCTACACAGTTAAAAATTTTTCGTCAAATTTAACACAAAAATTTGTATTGATGACTTTTTTTTACACAATTTGTGTTGAATCAACACTCTCTTGTGTTGAATCAACATACTAAAATGTTAAATTTTACACACTTAAATGTTAAATTCTACACAAACATTTTTACACTTTACGCAATGACGAAAAATTTTTTACTGTGTACGTCTTGATCCATTGCAGTAGTGTCAAAGGCTGCTAAATTGTAGAACACACAAATAATTCTTCATTTCCAATACGTTTTAACTAAAAAAAAACTTCAATTTTAAAAGAAAACAATAAAATTATAATTACGGAATAAACCTTGAAGAAATTTTTTTTTTACTTTACATAGAACCATATGTTAATGGAGCGGAAAAAATACATAGCCGTCCCAAATAAATCACTCTAATATACACAGTAAAAAATTTTGCGTCATTGAGTCAAAAATCGTTAAAAAATTTTGTGTTAAAAATTTTTGTGTTAAATATTTAACACTTTTATATGTAAATTTAACATTTATTCTGTTAAATCAACACAAAAAAGTGTTAAATATTTAACATAAAAATTTTTAACACAAAATTTTTTAACGCAATGACGCGAAATTTTTTACTGTGTATAATTAATTATTAATAATTAATAAATTAAGTATAGAACTCCGTTAACTATAAGGATAAGTCATGTATAAAATTTAAATTACTTAAAGTAGTTTGAAAGGTACGCTAGAGTTAAGATAAGTCATTGGGTCAACAGGTAAAGTATAAATCTAAAGAGCGCAACGTACATGGTTCAAATCCCCGTCGGCACCAATCTTTTTTTTTTTTTTCATGGACCTGATCGAGTCAGACATGAACATATCTGATCAGACATGAACATGCCTGCCCAGGTCTGATCAGACCCGGTCATTTTTCATATCTGATCAGACCTGAAGACTCATGCCTGTTCATATCTGATCAGATCTGATCATTTTTTCCCGGGAGCAAATAAAAACGCGTACTTGGAATTTCTTTATGTTAGTACTACTTGTCAATAAATATTAATTACATATAGTTCGTTGTGACGTTAACGTACTATACACCTACTGTAAGTAGAGCTCCGTATTTCAATAGTAATTACCAGTAACATTTATAATATAAAATTGTGAATGACATATAATAGTGTGGCTTATTAATTGGTTTATATGTTTAATTATAAACATTTGTGGTTTATGCAATATTTTTAATAATACATAAGCTATTTTATAAACTGCGTGCAGTGAGTTACTTTAGCCACTTTACACGTGGCGTTATCAAGATTCACCTGATTATTTGTGAATTGAAATATAATTATTCTCAGTGATTCATCTGTAATTAATCTAAATATAATTGATTACGTAAAATAGAATAAAAATCACAAATATTGTAAATATTGTAAATAATTAAATATAAGTGGTAATATTATATTACTGAAGTGGTATTAGCACATTTTACAAGTTCAGTGCCGTAATTGATAGCTGTTCCAATAAGGGGTACCTTAATTCGTGTATATAGTCACTATCTTCAGCTTAGTGCCGTATTCACTTGCTATTTTTGCTGTATACTTATATTACTATATACTTATAATACGTCACCTTGAAGAGTGTAGAGTGAAGAGTGACAGCAAAACAAAAACATAAACATATATATTAAGATACTGTGTTTATATACTGTACTGTACTCTGTGTACTAAAACCTGTCTACAATCATGAATGATCCCAAGGATGGCAAATCAACTACTACACCTATCGGTGCTAAATGTCGCGGTTGCTCACAGGGTATTGTAAAGGAACAAGTTCAATGTTCGAGCTGTCTGTCTTTTTATCACCCCAGTTGTGCTAAACAAGCTGTACCGCTCACTGGGGGATCTTATCAAAGATGCTGCGGCAGACGTGGTTCTTCTTCTGCTGAAGATATACGTGAGATGCTGAAGCAAGAAATCTTGGCGATGCGAAATGACTTCAAAAATGACATTAAAACGGAGTTATCTACTGTTGTCAAAAGCGTGGATGGGCTAAAATCACAAGTGAAAACCTTCACTGAGCAATTTCATAAAAGAATTAGCACTGTAGAGAACAAAATTACACACCTTGACTCATGTGTATCTACAAACACTGACTCTATAGTAGCTAATGAAGTGAAATTAACGGAGCTCACTAACAAAATCTCAGACATCCAAATCTCAACTGATAACAATGCCATTTTAAGGGAAGTTGATGACAGAATGCTCAGAAGAAATAACGTCTTATTCCTTGGATTAAGTGAATCTTCTTCAGATTCTTCGTCGGAGCGACTAACAGATGATATGAAACGAGTGCAGAATATCTGTAACAGTCTGGCAAATAATGTTGGGTTTTTATCCTGCTCCAGAATTGGTAAATTCTCGAATAGCTTGTTACGGCCTAGACCAATTAAGGTTGCATTAGTTAACCACATTTCTGTTGACCAGATCATATCATCTCTAATTCTGGAGAAAAAGAAGAAATCAATTCCTACACTTCCGATGAACCTTTCGATTGTGCAAGACCGCACAGAACTACAGAGGGAGGAGCAGAAACTAGTCCGTCAACAACTTCTGGAGAGGACAGCAGCTGGGGAGAAGAATTTGAGAATTGTCACTCGAAATGGTCAACCGACCATAGTTCAGGATCGTCGAACTATTTCAGCGTCGACTCCGAGAATAACAACAGCATAAACCTTAGATCTTCAGGCCTAACATTATACTATCAGAATGTTAGGGGATTAAATTCTAAGCTGGATCAAATTTATAGTAAAAGTTTTATGGCTGAGTATGACCTTTTTGCTTTCTCTGAAACATGGCTTAAATCTGGTGTTTTTGATAATGAAATTTTTAATAATAATTATTCTGTTTTTAGATGTGATAGACGGGAGGAGTTCAGGAGGTCGGGTGGAGGTGTACTAATTGCCTGCAGGAATTCTCTTAATGTAGCACCTTTAAAGTTTAATAATATCCTTAAAGAATTCCTCCAGATTGAGATAGTAGGTATTCAAATCATTAATCATGGTCTTAAAATTCACTTAGTGACTATATATATTCCACCTGATCTGCCTGCACAAATCTATTCTGACATCCTTGAGCTTCTCTCGTCTGACCCTGTCATAGATGCTGGAGCACTGGTACTTTTGGGTGATTTCAATTCTCCGTATTTTTCTGACTCTCTTAATGGTGGTCTGGATATGAAGGCTGACATACTCATTAATTTCTCCCTACTAAACAATTTAAATCAGTTCAATGATGTTTTGAACATCAATGGTAGAATACTTGACTTAGTGTTTTCATCGGTGGATTGCTTAGTTGTGGAGGAACAATCGCCTGTGGTAAAACTTGATACTTATCATCCGGCGTTGAGGATACTTGTCTCTGCTAGCGTGGTAAGAAATAGATACCCTCTGAAAAAGCCGCTAGGTAATTATAATTTTCATAAAATGGACAGATTGCATCTTATATCGGAACTTAAACTTATAAGTTGGGAACCATTACACGATCTTCATTCTCCGAATGAAAAATGTAAATATCTTTACAATAGTTTAGATTCGGCATTCTCTAAATCTATACCTAGCATTACTAATCTAACATACAGGCCATCCAAATATCCTCCTTGGTTTACCTCTGACATCATTAATGACTGTAAGGCCAAAGAACAATCTCGTCGTAAACTTAATATGGATAAATCTTATAACAACTCTCAACAATATAAGCATTTCAGAAAAACTCTAAAAGTAAAAATTAAATCAGCATATAATAATTACATAAAACGTACTGAGGATAAACTAATTTCGGATCCCAAGTCATTTTGGAATTATATTAAGTCTAAAAAAAATTGCAGTCAATTTCCCAGTAGCTTTTTATTAGATGGTATCTATGTAGATGATTCTGAAATAATTGCTAACTCTTTTGCCAAATTTTTCAGTAGTGTATATGAAAAATTTGATGATGATGTGTTCTTTTGTCTTACAGTCAATAACAGAGTACTTTTGGGTGGTATTGAGTTACCTACTGAGCTTGATATAATGCGGTGTATAAATAAACTTCCCAATAAAATGTCATCGGGACTAGATGGTATCCCTTGTAAAGTAGTAAAGGATTGTTCCAGTGCATTAATCCTACCTCTAAAAATTATCTTCCATGACTGTCTTACTAAGGGTATTTTTCCTGACATGTGGAAAACTTCCAAAGTATGTCCAATTCACAAATCCGGGGATAAGTCACTTATTGATAATTACAGACCTGTCTCAATCATACCTGCATTTGCTAGGATTTTTGAAATGATTTTATATGAACATTTACTTTCATACTTTACTCCATATATTACACCTTCACAACATGGCTTCCTGAAGAGAAGGTCTGTGGTAACGAATCTGCTTCCATACACTCAATTTATTTCAGATAATATTTCGAATGGGAAACAGGTTGATGTTATACACACGGACTTCTCTAAAGCCTTTGATAAGGTGGATATTCATATACTTATTGACAAATTAGTAGATCTTGACATCCCCGGACAGCTAGTCAACTTAATGATATCATATCTCTCAAATAGAAAAAATTATGTACTTTTTAATGGTTATCTATCTCATGTATTCTATTCAACGTCTGGAGTTCCGCAAGGATCTAATCTTGGTCCGTTATTGTTTATTATATTTATTAATGACGTTGGATTCTTGCTATCGGTTTACATTGATCTATTTGCTGATGATGCCAAGATCTATCATGTCATACGCAATTCCAATGATTGTGAATTCTTACAATATAATCTGAATATATTTGCCAGTTGGTGTATGGATAATAAACTTTTTCTAAACAAGACTAAGTGTAAAATAATATCATTTCACAAATCTAACTGTTTAATTTTATTTGATTACACTATTGACAGCAAGACTTTAGATAGGGTCCAAACAGTTAATGATCTAGGCATAACTTTTGACTACCAGTTAACTTTCTATGATCATTACACAAATCTTGTACGTTCAACGACTAAAATTCTCGGTTTTGTGATTCGGTCTTCCAAAAAATTTAAGAACCTGAATGCCGTTAAAGCCCTTTATATATCACTTGTTAGATCAAGATTAGAATATGCATCTGTAGTGTGGTCACCAACTTATAAAAAGCAAATCAGTCTCATTGAAAAAGTCCAGAGAAAATTCGTCAAATACTTTTTATTTAAAAAATATGGAGTTTATCCTGATAGGGGAAATGATTACCTGGCCATGTGTGCAGAGACAAATCTTTTAACGTTGGAAGAAAGAAGGATCTGTGCTTCTGTACTTATTATGACGAGCATTCTGTCTAATAATATAGAATGTCCCAGATTCCTTGAAATTATACCTATACAAGTACCTCAAAGATTACTACGCTCTGATCAGCTTTTCTATCCACCAAAAATTAAAAATAATTTCACTTCATCATCACCATTATATAGAATGATTAATGCATGTAACATTATTGTACGTCAAAGTAATAATTTTGACCTGCTTGAGTCTTCTTCATCAATTAGTCCCAGTGCCCTTGCATCACTGGTAGTTAACACTAGATGAAAATAGTATCACTAAAACAATTAGGTTTGTAAATTATATCTTTATATTAATAATAATGTAAATTATATCTTATATTATGTAATAATTTCATCCAGCATTAGTGTATTAATGTATTAAAATTTCTTTAAAATTCTATGTAAGTTTCTGTTATTATTGAATAACTCAATAATTGTTAAGTATTTTGCTAACCGTTAACGCGCCTCTTGTATTACATATTGTAAATCAGAATTCTCTGTAATTGGCCTTCGGGCTGTTGAGATGTTTTCAAGTAATAAATAAATAAATAAATAAATATAAATATCATTTGTTTTGCAGTGAATAAAATTTTATTAGTATTTAATAAAATTTTATTAGATACTAATATGTGTTTATTAAAACCACCGCCAGTCTCGCTTTAACGGTAGCCATCTTTAATGCTGAAGTCAAGGCGTAGAATTCGGAGTTATTGTTTATTAATAGTGAATAAAAATTAAAATAATTATTAAACAGTGAAGAGTGTCTATTAACCAATGGATGTTTTATCAAAAGAAAAGGATTTAGATGCATTGTGGCCAATTTTTCAACGCATATAAAAATTAAAATTTCTTTAAGTAATTCAATGTATATATGTGTATATTTATAACCTGTTTGCGGTTAGCCTTATTTGATTTTTAATTTTAATGTCAGCACAAGTGCGAATGCTACCATTATTATATCATGTAGTGATTTTTAATAAAAGAAAAGTTAGTTAAATATAATAAATTTTAATTATTTTTTTTTATAAATATTCATAACACTGAAGTTAGCCGTCAGCTGTGAATTTTAAAAATTTTTTTAACAAATCAATCACAGTAAAAAAATGCTTCTGAAAATTTTCACTTGTAATTTTTATTAATTTTCACATGTAGAACTTTTTGATCATATTATTTTTATAATAATTTAATTGCTATAAAATAAAAAAAAATTTTTTTTAATTTATCTGTCAACTTCAGTGTCATAAATATTTATCTTTAAAAATTAAAAAAAAAATTCTATGTATTTTCATTATAAAATTCCATTTCCTGATATACATTTTTTAATTTGAAACTATGGATAATCGTCAATAGTTTAACATTATTTGGTGATAATAGATAGATTTATTATAAAATTTGTTGACAAACATTTATTAACAAAAAAAACCGATTATGACGTTTTTATCTTATTTTTCATTGATTTCTAAAAAACTAAGTTATTTTGTGTATAAATAAAAACGTATTATACACTAATAAACGCGTATTAAATACTAATAAACGTTTATTAAATATTAATAAATACCTATTAAATACTAATAAAATCTCAAAACTGGTCCAAATAAAAATTTTATTTGTATTTAATAAATTTTTTATTTGCGCATGAGCCAAATACGTGTTTTACTAAATACAAATAAGCGTTTATTAGTATTTAATAAAACTGTCTCTCAGTGTACAGGAAAAACCTAGCTGAAACTCCAATTTGTGATTGTAGACTTACATCTCAAGATCTAGACCATTTCTTCTGGAACTGTCCTTTATACAGTGTACACCGCCCAGCCCTACTTAAAACGCTAGAAAAACTGAATTTCAAACCCCCTATTGACTTACATCTTATTCTCAAAAATCCCGCTCCTAGTCATGTCTACCTACTATACAACTTTATCCGCAAGTCCAAAGTTAACATATACATAGCTCCATCTCTAATTAACTAAACACACAAGAGAAGACGTCTATTACCTATAGACCAATTAGTTAGATTACCGGTGACTTAGATCCCGATTACCTAGATTTTGTAACGGGTGTTTTTTCCGCTCATTAGCCCCTCAATTAATTTAATAAAATAAAATAATACCTAGCAAAATGATTCTAAATTAACAAGGGCGCCACCAGGATTTTGTATCTCGGTTCCTGGAACCGGAAACCAGAGCTGAGCTTATAATCTACAGGGAGAGAGAGTGGAGGAAGGTGGTCTGAAAGAAATAAATTTTTATTTAACAAAAATGACCGGTATTTATTTAACAACAAAATATGATAACAACTCGTGCCCTTGCACGTACACCTCTCACTTACAACTAATTTACTTACAACTAACTTACTTCACGCTTTCCCCCGGAAAGTCGCTACTACAACTTATATCTAACGGAGGATTTCGGGCTAAAACCGGCGACTCCGACTTAGTGCTAGTCTTCCACTCAGCAATTCATCAACAAGTAGAAAACGTCGCACCAAGATTTGATTACCCTACTCGGCAAATCATCAACAAGTAGGGGTCGTCCAAAAAATTCCTAATCCCACAGTACCCTCATACGGAGCGTCTATACTGCGGTTTCTAACTTACTACCGCTGTACCCTACTTGGCGTTTATACAACGGCTTCTATCAAAATTCTTAATCCTGACGGTACCCTCTTATGGAGCGTCTATACCGCAGTTTCTAACTTACTGCCGCTGTACCCCACTTGGCGTCTATACAACGGCTTCTAGGACTGTACGAGTTACTCTACTCGGCAATTCATCAACAAGCAGAGAACACGTACACTCACACACACTTAACCCACACTTCTTCACACACATAACCCACACGTCTTCACACACACTGACTCTACTTTACTTTTATTTTCCGAATTACAAAATTACTCCAAAAATGACAACATTAATTTTTACTACTAATTCTCAGTCATTAGCCTGCAATTAAAATCATAAACAATTTCCACTATTAATAATTTAATTCTCAAAAAATCTACACTAAAAACCGACGTTTGAATTTATTTCAAATTATCCACGAGTTTAATACTCAACATTAAATAAAATTTTAGGAACAATATTGACGTAAAATTTTACTCCAATTTCAACTCGTAATTTTATTTCTTAAATTTTGAATAAATTCTTAAGAATAATTCTTTGTAAAATTCTAACTAAATTTTCTCGGACGTAATCCACACTGATAAATAGTTTTTATAAATAATTCCAATAATAATTTTAGTCTTCCATAGTTCAATATATAAATGACCACGTGGAATTTTTCGATTTATAAATAACTAGCCGTTACCCGCCCGCTTCGCGTGGCATAAAATACATGCCAAGTGAAAGAAATATTAAATTATGTTATCTAGCTGCCTAATTATTTATCATGAACGGATTTTACGAAATTAAGACACCCTTAACTACTTAGGGTCTTATCGATTTATATGAGTTAAAATAATAAATAACACGGCTTTCCACATCACCATGGAGGTACTGTGTCGTACGATGCTTTCCCATTATTTTACATGGCAGGATCCCCAGTAGACCTACACCATGGATCGACGTGAGTGTCAATGCCATCAAGTTTAGAATTTGTTACACATATCAAATCTATATAAATATAGATTGGATATAAACAACTTAAACCTAGGCATCAATACTCTGTCGTGCTAAATAAAAAGACAGTAATTTAACTTATATCTTTTTTATTAACTAATTCTAAATGAACAATGGTTATAAATTTAAAACTATGAACTTTTTACCATATTGCTATCATTTTCTATTTTATCATTGTTCTTATTTTTATACTGTTATTATTTTCATAGTTTTAAAATTTTTTTGATCACTAATTTTGTATATTAGAAATGTAAATTAAAATCCAAAAAACACATTGTTCATAGTTTTAGCTTTACAATAAACCTGAAAACTATTAAAATATATTATTTATTATATCTATTCGTTTTCAATCTATAAATGTATCCAATCAATTAACACTAAACAAAATTGAAAGCTTGATAAACATTTCTTTTGTAACAGTAAAAAGAAATTATTATATAGATAAAATATTTAAAATAATTGAATTAAAAACCATTCTAGCGGTAGATCCAAAAATTTTTTTAAATTTTAATATTTATTGATTGGATTACTGTTTATTTTCTGATTCTATCGATCTAATTTAAAGAAATTATTAATATAGTCAAAAATAGAAAATTAAATACTTAAAACTTCTTTATATACAACATTCTTCGTTTTCCTATTGGTTGAAGAATGACCAAGCTGTCAGGTGAACTTACTCTTGAGCATGCCACGTATAGTTGGCCATGAGAGAAACAGTCATTTCTTAAATCAATACCAGTCATCTTTAAACTCTGCCCTTGTGCCTTGTTAATCGTCATGGCATAACAAACTTTGACAGGAAATTGCAGACGTTTAAATTCGAAGTGGTAATCTGATGGAATCAGAGGGATCCTTGGAATGAATACAGTTTCTCCTTCATATTTTCCGGTGAAAATCATGGCTTCAATGACATTTTTGTGTAAGACCTTGACTTGAAGCCTGGTACCATTACATAATTTTGGCGGATTTAAATTGCGGAGCAACATTATTGGAGTGCCAATCTTGAGTTGAAGAACATGAGGTGGTATCCCTGGTGGATTGAGTGTGTGTAAGAATTCAACAGGATAGTGGACAGCTTCTTCATCCTCCAGTACTTTGTCCACCGATTCATATCTTACTTGCTCAGTTGGCAGTTTCTCCAGCAAAAAGTTGTTAATACAATTGACTTGTTCATTGGTTGGTGTGAGGATGGCTCTCTCCTTTAACCATGAACTACAATTATCGCCAGCTTTGTCAATATTCGGGTATATTTTGTCAGTCAAGGTGATTAAATCTGGGACAGTTTCACAATTAATATAGGACACGTTTATTCTTCCGTCTTCTTCCGGAATTTGGCCATCACCTATATCAATCAGTATTTTTGAAAACTCTTCTGCTTTCGAATTTGGCTGAAGATGAACACGCATATTGATAGTCAAAGATAAAACTTTGACCGAAGGCCATAAAATTGATGACTTAATAGAGGCTTTAACTTCATCTGCACGTGTTCCTCGTGGCACAACAGGCAAAGTTTGTCTAAAATCACCGGCCAAGAGAACAATTACTCCTCCCATAATTCGGTCGCAACCTCTAATATCTTTGAGCAATCTGTTTAGAGCTTCAATACCATTTTTGTGAGCCATAGTGCATTCGTCCCAGATAATAATTTTTGTTTCTCGCAGCACATGAGCCATATCACTCTGTTTAGAGATGTTACAAAGTGGAGACTCAGAATAACCTAAATTGAGAGGTAATTTAAAGGCAGAGTGAGCTGTTTTACCTCCGTCTATCAAAGTCGCAGCAATTCCTGAAGAAGCAACGGCTATAGCGATGTTTTTTTCACTCCTGATTTTCGCAAGCAGTAAATTGATTAAAAACGTTTTTCCAGTACCACCTGGAGCATCAAGAAAATACAACTGCCCAGAATCAGATATAATCGAATTTAAAATTTCATTGTAAACTTTTCTCTGTTCTAGATTTAATTTAGGAACATTTTCAGCTACAACTTTAGTTAAATAGACGGTGTCGTAAGCCAATTCACGCAAATATTGACGATTAGTGACAATAAACCTTTCATCTTGGGTTGGAGAGTGGAGGCCGAACTGAAGAAGTGTTTTTCCAGACATTGATATAACAATATCTTCAAGTAGTATGAGACATTTGTTGTAAATAACGTCAAGTAACAGCTCAACATTTCCACCGTCTCGTTCTACCTCTCTCTTAATATCTTCTGAAAAATAATCTCGATATTTCTCCCATAATTTCGATGGGTCGTCAACATGACAAAAAACTAACATAATGGCAAACAGCTCACGGATCGTGTAGGGCGAATCAGAGATGCAAGCTTCATCCAGAGTGCGATACCAATTAGCGTCATCTTCTAGAAGACCAAGTGCTCTACATGCTGCTTGAAATGTTGGATGAATCACTCCATCAACAGTTTTCAAAGCAGAAAATGATGTAGGACCTCGAATCTCATGTAGGAGAAGACGCAGGTGATAACATTCAGTATTTCCGGGATGCACGGTATAAACTCTACCTAAAACTTGATCTTTCTTGACTCCTAAATAACCTGAAACAACCTTACCTTTTTTCTTCTATCAAAGCGGTTATTTTTCCATACGTAATAAGCTGGAACTTCAACATACAAAAGAGTTTTTGCAAAGTCATCAACTTGGCAAAGCTCAAAAAAAGCCATTAGTGTTGTTTTTTTTGGATTAATTACTTTGTCAATCACATCTTGCTCAGTAAAATAAATTCTTTGACCATTTTCAAGATGTACAGCAAGATGCATCACCGAAGGAAACCTGTCATGAATAGGAAAACGAAATATTCGCCAGACTGCTTCAGAGCTACTGATGTAACGTCCCGCCTGGTACTTCGTCACCTCATCAAAATCCTGAACGGTAAACGATGCTTGGTCAGATCCTTTATTTAAATAATTACAGATGTATTTTATGGCTTTTACGGAGTTACAACTCTCAACATTAACATGAGTCCCGAAGGTATGGGATAGAACGGGATTGTACGGCACTATCCATCGGTTGTCGATTTCAACTCCGTTAAGTTTGAAAGTTTTTCCTCCGTCTGCTGGTGATCGTCTACGATACTTGGGATATCCGTCATCTCCTGTTTGAGTTTCTTTTAAAAATTCCTTTGGGAAATTTTTTGTGCACTTACCATCAACCATACAGGGTGATTTTAAGTTGAAAGATCCACATGGACCGTGAACCATGGTTGTCTTGATAATTTGATAAAGATCTGGATTTATGTCTGGATCAGGTAACTCAGCGCAGATAATTTGGTCAATAGACTCTGGTCTCATTTTCTCTTCTAACCATAATAGAATATGAACATGAGGGAGTCCACGTTTTTGCCATTCTATGGTGTACATGTGACACCTTGTGTCACCAAAGATACGACCTACTGTAAGAAGTTTTATCATATGTTTCACTTTCACATTGAAAACCCTCGCTACGATGTCATGTCTATCATAAGACTGTTGACCTTCACTCAAAAGCTGCGTTATTTCCGGCCACTTAGGATTGCAGGTGAATGTTATAAATAAATCTGGCCGTCCATAATGACGTACATAGGTCATTGCATCTTGAGTTCGCTCATGCATGTAACGGGGTCCTCCAGTAAAAGAAGAAGGCAACACAACCATTTTTCCCATTGTTGATAATTGTTCATCATTTTTTGACAAAGCATCTTTCAAGTGAACGTATTCCTCACTTCTCAGTTTTTTTTTGGTTGTTACGAATATAGTTAAGTCTTTCAGTCTCAATTTTTGCGTACATGTCAACTAAAAATTGATTTAAAAGATTGCGGAATCGCAATAAATAGCACACTTCATTCTCACGCTCCATAATCCTAAAGCTGTAAAATTCTGAAGCAGATACTGTCTTATCGAGAGGCAGTTTAGTCGTCTCGTCACGCTTAGATATATTGATGTGATAGCCATCTTCTCCATAACAGAACATCAAAGGATATTGTAAAGCATCATATGAGCGGTGTGTTTCACTAATTCGCATCAACTTATTGTCTCTACTGTGAAGAACAATGTCTCTTTTTTCGAAATCCTGTCCGACAATGAGAACTGCAACTTCTTTTGCCTGAGGAGCATTAAAACGGCCCTTATGTTCTCCAGCCGGTTTTCTGTCAGCATTAATTATTACTTTGAAGTCTTTTTGATCTTTAGGAATTGAATCTATTGCAGCCTTAAAATCCTTAAGATATTGGTTATGCTGATATAACAACTTCTGCAATTGATGAACTAATTCCGGATAAACGCCAGGATAAATTCCACAACGGATGTCTCTTTCATGACATTCATCACCAACAAAGTATATTTGAAGAAAAGAAGGCTTTTGGTTAGGTTCAGACATCAAGCTGCCTATTCTGTGATAAACCTGCCCTTGAACTTTGAAAGTTGGCATAAAATTTCCTTCTCTTACCTCTTTGGCTCCAAAAGATGTCATTTGGAAACATCCATTATACTTACGGGTATTTTTAGAAAATGTTCTGACAATGGATCCTGATGAGTCAATAAGCTGTGTAAAGGTTCAGGATGGAGGCCAAGCTTAGAAAGTTGAACTTTACCACTACTGCAGCACATTCCTTGAGTCTCATCTTTCCATTTCAAAGCATTACACCATTGGCAAGGAGAACGGGGACCAAGATTGACAATTTTGTCATTGGAATAATCAATTTGACAATTGTATTTAAAACCAGATAAACACTTAGAAGTCCAGGGCAATAATTTAGTCCTTGTTGTTTTTTCATGGTATTTAGCTGTAGCTGCTTTATTAACATGCGGATTTCTAGTCTGATAATCTTTTGAGCTTTATTAATAACTTCAGGATGATTATTAACATACGTTTGAACTGCTTTTTTGGATCTCAGGATGATTTTTTGTATTTTTTAACAGCCTTTCTCTGAACTTCTTTATGATTTACCGCATATTTTGAAGCAGATTTTCTAAGTTGTTTAGACCTAATTGTACCTGAAAATCTTTTTCGCCGTTTTTGTCCTCTCCTTGATGAAAGTGATGGTTGAGTGAAAGATGCTTGAACGTTATCAATACTTTCCGATTGAGAAACACCGTTATTGATGGGTTCAGTCAATGGAAGTAAAACGTCAAAGTGACCTTTATTAAAATTCCCAGTAAACCTTAATCTTTTAATTCCATTTGTTGCTTCTCCAAACGCAACTATTAGATGACCATGTTGGTACACTTGAAACTCATATGTAAATAATTCTGCCGCCGCTTTGATTTCACAAAGAGTTCCATACGTGTTGGGCCTCGACATGTCATCAAAGTACGAATGTTTATTACTATAAGGTTCTCCATTTAACTGATTGGTAAAGCATTGGAATCTCTGCCAGTTTTTAAACACGTAAAGCATAATTTCACTTCTTATTTGATCACTAAAGGACACTGTGTTATACAATAAAAACGATAATGAAGAAAAAAGACACGCGCCGTCGCCGGGAATTTCAATAATTTCGAAAGAAATGCTCGATTCCATTAGTGTGCAGTAAAAATTTGTATGGGTAAAAGAAATTATGAAAAGTAAATTATGATATGTAACCGGTAAGTATAAAATATTAATAGAATAATTAATTTAAACTAAATTATGATCATTATCCAAATAATATCAATCAATCAATAATAACCTATTAAATATGATGAAGAGATTGTGAAAAGTAAATAATGTAATACAATTAGTAAGAATTGAATGATAACAGAATAATTAATTCAAAATAAAGTATTATAATAAACAAAATAATATCAATCAATGAATTAATAATCGATTAAATACCGAAAGAAAATTCATGCAACTGGAAAATTTTAAATGATTATAACAGAATAATTCATTCAAATTAAAATATCATCATAAATAAAATAATATTAATCAAATCAAATAATAACTTACTAAATATTAAAAAAACCTTTCAAGAAATGACCTTTGATCAATGAGTTTAGTATTATCTAATTATTATATTCAAATAAAAATTGGATGAACGCTATATCAACTAATAAATTTTTTTTTTTTTTATTTATGATAATAAATTAATTTCTGGAAAATCCCAAGCAGCAATGAAAATATTTAAATATTCAAGAAAATATTAATTAATGAAAAACTTATCATTCGATGATCATTTCACATGATGTATCGATAGTCCAGATGTTGATTAAAGTCACTAAATTATTCGTGATGATAATTTCACTGAACAATTTTAATCAATTTTAGTAAATGATCATTTCACATGATAATATTAATTAATTTCACTTTAACTATCAATTAAATTACTTTTAGAAAATAATTCGTTTGACAGCTATCTGTTTTCTCTTTAAAACTTTGACACATTAAAAAAATATTAATGAAGTTAAATAATTCATTTGTTTTGGAGATAACTTCAAGGCTATTTCAAAAATAAATAAATAAAATAGAAATATAAATAAAAAACATAAATATATATCAAAAATAAATATTAAATCAACAAAATCAATAAAAAATAAATATTTAATCTATAAATCATTACACAACGATAAAAATTATAAAAAATAATGAATCTTGATAATTTAAATTTAGAAACATTAATTATACATGGAGACATGGCTTTTACGAATGATAATTGGTCGCACGAACTCAAGAAGCAGATAATTGGTAAGTCAAAATTAAAATGTATACACTTCTCAGATAATTTTTAATTAAAAAAATTTGAATAAGAAAAAAGTTCTTAGTTAAATTAAAAAAGAAATTGCTTTAAAAAATCAAAAATTGAAAATTATATTAAATAATTTTTTGTTTTATCTGAACTACGTTGAAGAAGTCAATGGAACATACATTGTTGGTTGTACAACCGTTGTAAAAGTTTTCTTGAGAGATGGGCGGACTCATGAAGCTATGTCATTCAAAAGAATCTCGTAGCGAATCAATTGGCGCAGCTTATGATGAAGCACGAAATGTAATTATTTACAATATTATTTACATGTATTTTTTACATTATTATTTACAGTATTATTTATAATTCATTTTAATAACTTAATCCTTTTTTTTTATTTTATGACAGAAATCTTTCCATCGAGCCTTGTATGACGCCTTTACGTTTTTTTGGGAATTTATGAAGATAATGGAGAAGCTGAGTAATGAAAAGGTGCAAAGAATGGTCAAGCAGCAACAGTTAAAAGCCGAATGGAATAATAAAAATATTGTAAAAATTAATTAGTCATATTATTTTAAAGTCAAAATTAAAATTTACCTTTTTATTAAAAAACACTAACGTATAAATTTATAAGTATTTATTCTTGGTTGTTTAACAGGACGAAATAAAAATCGTTTCAAGTTTTGATCTATTGCAGCTATTAATTAAATATTTTGACTTTTTTATTTTTATTTTACACCATGCATTTTTTCTAAGGGCATTATTACCGAACTCTATTCCAGCCTAGTTTCAGAGTTCTAAAAGCTATAGATTGGAATACACATTTTTTTTTAATTTTTAACGCCCTCGCACAACCCTTTTGGAGTTGAATATCATAAAATTAATTCTTGATAAACTCAAACATGCCAAAAAAAATATTTTGGCCAAGTTTTAAAGTTCTTAAAGCAATAGATTGGAAGATACAAATTTTTAATATTTTTAACGCCCCCGCACAACCTCCTTAGGGTTTAATATCATAAAATTAGTTCTTAGTAAATTCAAACATGCCAAAAGAAATATTCTGGCCAAGTTCCAGAGTTTCAAAAGCTATAGATTGGAAAAAACAATTTTTTTAATTTTTAACGCCCCCGCACTCCCTCTAGGGGTGAAATATCATAAAATTAGTTGTCAGTAAACTCAAAGATGCTAAAAAAAATTTTTTGGTCAAGTTTCAGAGTTCTAGAAGCTATAGATTGGAAGATAAAAATTTTTTTTTAATTTTCAACGCCCCCGCATTCCCTTCTGGGGGTGGAATATCATAAAATTAGTTCTTAGTAAATTCAAACATGCCAAAAAGAATATCCTGACTAAGTTTAATACCTATAAGAGCTGTATTTTTCAAATGTGAATTTTTTTCAATTAACACCCCCGCAACCCCTCTTGGGGGTGGAATTTCGTAAAATCCGTTCTTAGCTGACCTCTACTCGGTGAAAAGAATATTCCTACCAAATTTCAAGTCTTTAGCTCTAATGGTTCCAGAGATATCGTGATGAGTGACTATATAGGTGGAAATCTCTTATATATATATAGATTAATAAAACAATTTGTCTCAATATAAAATAAATTCACGAAAAATTATCCACGGTTAATTCGATCTCAATTGCGTCGAAACTCAGTAGCCGATTCTCAATAAATTATATTAAATAAATAATACTTTCTTGTAACAAATAATATTAATAAACGATAATTCAATTGTTATAATTTATAATAATAGTCCAGTTGTTAATATTGTAAATTGTTGAGTAGTAAAATTCACAAAGGAATTTGCGCGCTCAAAATGGACGCCGTTGTTCGTAGCTGCGTAGCACGTTTTGGACCTCGGGTACCGAATACTATGTCGTGTCGATTGGAACCTTCTCGATGTTCAGAATTTAATTAATAAAATAAATTTATTTAAACCAATCTAAGATGTTAACAATTATCGATTGGCCAAATTAACAAATCAATTACTCACGACTTCCAAACCCAAGAGGTCTAGAACATTCCTCGGGTATAATATCCCCAAGTAGAATGTTCAAACTGCTAACGAACCAAATCAATTAAAATAATTAATTATTATTGAGCAAATTATTATAAACAATTGAATTATCAAAATTTTGATTTATAATGAGAAGTAGTAAAATTGATGAGCCGGGTATATGACCCCCTTGGCTCATCAAAGGAATCAAAGTCTCAATACCTGTGTAATTTTTGTGCCTTGGAAACTCAGGCTTCCTTCTTTGGACTGTTTTGGCTAGCGATGTTATTGCGTTGATCACTGCACTACTTCTGACTTGTTGCCTCTACTCAACTGACCAAGAAACCCAAAATTTCCCCCACTTAATACTAGTCGGATCCCGAAGACCGAGACACGCCAGTGCTGCGTCGAATAATTATCACGCGTGTGCGGTTTTACCGTCACAGGGTAAATAGCCCTATTACAATTTCCATAACCCAGAATTCGATTATCCAAATTATCAATGACGTAGAATTCCTATGAATTCCTAAGTAGATCACCGATTACCTAGAATCCCGATTACTTGGAATTCAATTGCCTAGAAATTTTATTGGATATAATTCCGATTACACAGAAATCCGATTGCCTATAATTCTGATAACTTACAATTCCTATGGCATAGATTTCTTTTACCATGATAAAAAAAAATTAATTTGGATAGATGGAACCATATGCAACACAACTTTCATTTTATGTTAAAATTTAACATTTTTTTCATAAACCGACAACATAATCAGATGTGTTCAACTTATGTTATGAGCGGGAAAAATTTAATTTAAATATTTATTGAAACTATCAATGCGTCTATTTAACTTGTATAGTAATAAGTCTAAGTTGGGTGTATTTCACAAAATTTATATACTTATTCGTAGAAACAGTGGACAAATAAGTGCTTTGCAAATTTCTGTGAACGGTTCTTGATATTTCACTATCATTTTTAATTTAAGTGAAAAAAAAATTTTTTCTCAATTAAAAAAAATACATTATAATTACAATAATAATAATAGAAAATTATTATAACCCTGTTTAAACAAAGTGATTTGGAATAATTAATTTTTTAATCATTTTTAATCATACCAAATCATGTAAATTATTTTGTAAATTTCACAATTAATCATTAAAAATCATTTCAAAAACTGAGATGGAACTGACAAAATATAAAATGATTAATAATTTTTATTTTTTTATCGCATCCAAAATCATAAAATGATACAAAAAAATTACAGGTAGTTGGAATCAATAAATGACAAATAAAACAATCATGTTATTGTTATCATTGTGACGTTCGACTCTTTATTGAGTCTTCATCAGGCTCTGAATAATACATGCATAAATTTATAAATGCAATTTCAATTCTATTGCACTCTATTGAAATTATTATAACCAACTATAAAATTTTACCATAACTATAAACATTTATAAATTTATGTATGTATTTTTCAGAGCCTGATGAAGACTTAATAAAAAGTCGAAACGTCGCAATAATTACAATAACATGATTCTTTTTTTGTCATTTATTAATTCCTACCTATGATTTTTTTGTATAATGATTGAAATTTTTTAATCATTTCTAATCATAAAATACTCCTTGAATTTCTGTCACCTCTTATGATTTAAAATGATTCAGTTAGGATTAAAAATTTTTAATTATATCGAATCCTTTCTAAGCATAAAATAATCGTTGAATTCCTGACATCTGTGATGATTGAAAATGATTAAGTTATGATTGAAAATTTTTAATCATGTCAAATCATTTCTAATAATGAAATATTTTTGAAACTTTTGTCGCTATAATGGTTAAAATGATTACGTTAGGATTGAAAATTTTCAAACATGCATGGAGAAAATTAAATAATTGAGTTTATTATACTAAATTTTTAATTCCAATCATCTAGGATGATTAAAATGAGACTGTCACATTAGGGTGTCCGTTATTTCCCAAGTTGATTTTTTTTCCGCTGCTGTTCCCTGGATTTTTAGTTCTTGACCTAAAAAAAAATATCTCACATAAATAAGCTCTTAATTACCAAATTAAACCGTGCCGAAATCGAGTTACATGTCCCTTTTAAATAACATGGCAAATTGGAACTTTTTGATATTTATATTTTTTCTTCGAAAAAAATGCCACTACGACTATGATCGGTGCATATTCGGATGAGATATTGAATTCTTTACAAAAAATTTCTCTTACAATTTTTCGATAAAACCATTCCTTCAAAAGTTATTTGTAATTTAAGTTGTATTTATAGTTATTGTCATAGTTTTCAGTCTTGCTGTAAAGTTTCATGTGTTATAGTCATTTATTTCATTTATAAATATTCCAAAAATTTTATTAAAAAGATTAACATTTACCGTAACGTTAACAATACGATGTATTGAATAGATTCTTAATAATATTGCCGCTTATTTATATGTTTTCTGTTTCTATTCACATTTATTTGTTAAGCAATTTTTAGTCGCATTATTACAGTGCCGATGAAATCAAATTTTACAAACTAGATGCATTTCACCATGCATGCTAGATCCCTGAATAAAAAAAAGTATTGAGACAAAGAAAAAAGTATTGATAAGTATTGGATTGACTAGAAAACCAATACTTTTCAAAACTTTTTTCTTTGTCTCAATACTTTTTTTTTTATCAGGGATGTCCAAAGCAATTTATTTGCTGAAAATCTATATTTTTCGGGATATTTTCGAGTTAGATTTTGAAACGTAACAAAATCTTTTGGGTATTTGTTCATTCATATACGGATAAAAAACTTAACTTCCCATAGAGGAAAGTACCACGGGGCCTAGCTTGGCCCAAGCTTGGCCCAACTATGTAAAAGTCTGGGCCAAGCTTGTAAGCCAGGCTTGGCTCAGTCTTGGTTGAAGTCTGGGATGATAACGATGGGCCAAGCCTGGTTACCAGGACTGGCCCACGCCTGATTACCAGGACTGGCCCATGCCTGGTTACCAGGGCTGAGCCATAGTTAATTTTCAAGTCTGGCCCATGCCATTTGATAAAAAATGATAAAAAAGAATTATTGGTATGTTATTTTTTTATTTTATTTTGTAAGTAAAGTAAATTCAAACCTAACTGTTGCTAATTATAGAAATAAAGTGAAAATCGTATCCGTTCTAACCGAGATTCGAACCCGAGCCACGCGCTTGCCAGACTGATAACTAACCCTTACACCGTACGACTGATAAGTTGATGCACATCTCATTATTCTGATAAGCTAAATCTATATGGTGACGAAGTGTGGCGGTTTATTATTTATATAATTTATGTTATTTAATATTGTGCTTCGATGAAAATTAACTATTTTTTACAAATGTTTATTATAGTTAAAAAAAATGCAAGAGTCAAGTTCTTATATTACTTTAAACTTTGTACATCGTTCTGTATATTTTTAATATCTTATGATAAATTTTTATGTTTAAAATTATCAATATTAAAAATTCAACTGTAAATTATTATATTTTAATTTTTTTAAGACTATATCAATTTTGACGATATGCAATTGTCTTGGTTAAATAATAAATTTTAAATTTTAGAATTTGTTAGCAAATATTCGTTAAACAATAAATATTTACTGTATAAAATTCTATTACTTAATGATTTATTAAATCTGAATTTCCCATTGAATGGCTAAGGCTAGATTACCCAATTCTGGCTCAAGTCTGGGTTGCCATTCAACGCCCCTGGCTACAAAAAAAAAAAAATTTACTTAAATCAAGTAAATAATTTTTAAGAATTTCATCTTCTTGATTTGAGTAGAAAAATTCTTAAACTAAGAAATTTTTCTCGATTTAAGTAAATTTTATTTAATTAAAGAATTTTTCGTTTTGATTGAAGACAATTAAACTCTTCAAAGTTATTTTCTTGGTTCAAGAATTTTTTTCTTGAATCAAGTTAATTTTTTTTCAGTGTAGGTTTCCCAATCTTGGCTAACTCTTGGGTAATCATTGTGGCCGTAACTGAGTGACCCAGTTCTGGTCCAGGCTCGGGTAATAATTGGGCCGACTAAGGCTTGGTTGCCCAGTCTTGGCCTAAGCTTGGGTCGCCAATGAATCGCCAAGGCTAGGTTAGCCAGTCTTGGCACAAGGTTGGATAATCATTGGCATGGTCGAGGCTGGGTTAACCAGTCTTGGCCCACGTTTGGGTCGCCAATGAATGGCCAAGGCTGGGTTAGCCAGTCTTGGCCCAAGGTTGGATAATCATTGGCATGGCCAAGGCTGGGTTAAACAGCCTGGCTCACGCATGGGCCAATACAGGTACGCCGAAGCTAGGTTTCCCAGTACTGGCCCAAGCCTGGCCCCTTTGTCAACTCTGGGGGTTTCCTGCATGGGTTGACTCAAGATCAAGATCTTGAACCAAGAACACCATTTTGAAGAAAAGAACACTCTCGAGTCAAGAAGAAAAATTCTTAAATCAAGAAAATTTTCTTGAACCAACCCGAGTCAAAAAACAAATCCTAGTTTTAACCTCAAAAGCATCAATTCCTTTGATGTTATATTTGCCGCACAGAAAGTAACTCTACTTTGATACTCAAAATCCTCATTGAAGATTTTGAGGTCTTAATGTGAACCACCCATTGATTTAAAATCCTCACTACAACCTCAAAAGTCTCATTCAGTGAAAAGTTGTATTTTGGACTTAGAAAATATTTGCTTCACCGAAAAAAATTTGAGTTATAATTACAAATTAACATCCCTGGCGGTTTCGGCAACACGGTGAAAGTACGGATAATTCACGGTCGTTTCACCGTATAAGATTCGTTTTTATTGAGCGATTTGTCAGTCAGCATCGGATACCATTGTGAAAGACGTCTACTATAAATTAATCAAATATATACGGTGATTTCACGATGCAAACATTAGTTATGCACCTCCAAGTAATAGAGAAGTGAGTAATAAACGTCTGTTTTAAGACAGTTGATGTACTGACTGTGAGTGCAGAAAAGATGAATGTACGCAAGTAAATCTACGACATTATGACCGACACTGTACGCTCAATATACTGTCAAATCACAGAAAATTCACGCTACTGTCACAAACAATAAAATAAAAATAATATTTCTGACGGTTCAGACCGGGGCTCGAACCCGGATTGATTAGTTGCACACCCACCGCTCTACCAGTTAAGCTATCTGAGACACTGTCCGAAAATTTTATTTAGTCACCTCATAGGGTGTCAAAACTTAGTCATTTTTTTTTTCATTTTACAGATAAAAATAGCTTAAATAAATTTATAGTTCTTCCGTAAATTCAAAATAATAATCGTAATTAATGATTCAAATTTTTGATAATTATGAAAATCTTTATTTTGAAATTACGGTGAAATTATTAATTGTATAAAAAAAAGTTCTGGAAAAGAAATTGCTTAAAATTTAATTAAAAAAAAAAATATTTCATCATAATTTTCCTTGATAATAAACAATTTTGCCGTAATTTTGAAATTAAAATTGTCGTCTAATAAAAAACTAAAACTTTTAATAATGGATCCGAATTTGTAGAATTACAGTGAAAATATTAGAGGTATAGAAAATATGTTATAAGTTGAGTTAAAAATGAATTATAATTTATTGACTAATGAATTGTTGAAAAAAATATTTCCTGATTAAAAAAAACATTAGTTATTATTACATTTGTCATAAACAAAAAGTATTATGGTTCTTCATTTAAAACTATGAAAAAAATTCAACACTTGCTGTAGGTTATAAACTCTTCTGAAAAGTATTGAAATGATGTATCTCTGTTGATTGTATGTAATCTGATTAATTTTTTATGATTTTACTTTGAAATAAACAAAATTACAATAATTTAATTTTTTTTTTTCAAATTTTTCATCCCTAGTATTTACTGAAAATTCTCATTTGCCTATCTTTTTATTTACTTTGAGAATTTTTAATGAAATAAAAAAAAAACATAGTCAGCACTTACTTACCGTTGACTTGTAAAAATTTCTAACTTACCGACATTATACGCTCGTTTCACTTACAGACCACTGTGCATCCACCACCGAGTTACGGTTTTTTGACAATTTATGTTTTCGAATGACTGTCAAATGACAGACGATCGATTGATGATCTACGATTTTTGCTTAGGTAAAAAATCGGGTTAACTAAATAAAAATTTTGTTTTTCGACGAGTGAAGTATAATAACTATACAGAATAAAAATCATAGTAACAGTGAAAAATTTTCACAACGATACCCGTCAGGCACTGTCAAACGACGGTCGTTCGATAGTCAAGCAACGATCATTTATCAACACTGTGAATTTACGGTGCATTCACCGTCGTTTGACGATCATTTTATCGTGACCATGAATCCGCCAGGGATATAACATGAGAAATATGTCACCACTTTATGTAAAAATAGTTATTAAAAAATCAAAAAAAAATTTTTTAAAAGATCAGTGATTATTTTTCAATCTGACAGTATAGTTTTTGTAGCATTTGTTTGCATATTATGTTTGTCAGGTACAAATTAATGTGATGAAACACGGAATCTTGATTTTTAGGTGAGAATTGAGAAATACCTACGCTCACGCTCAAACACCGTTCCAATAAAGAATCAGCTGATAAACTTTCATAAATTGGTTTTATTACTTCTAAAACTTTGTCATTTAGAGGAGGATTTTTATGGTCAAATTCGTCAATAGTGCCGTCTTCTATTGCCTTCTGATACTTGCACCAACTAGATGAACAATTCATGTGCTGAGGATTTTCGTTAGTTGAAATTTTATGAAAGTAGGTTGCCCACACATCTCTCTTCATGTCTTCAACAGAATCTGGATTTCGACGAATTGCCAAACAATAATATAAAGACAATTAATTGATAAGCTTATCAGTGAGTTTACCAGCGCCTTTGCCACCAATACCTTTATTATCTTTTTTTGCTTTACGTAACCGTGAACCCATGCGTTTGTTAACATGCCCAACACACTCCTTTTTTTCTACTACCGGGTTATCATTGTAGGGGTTAATAGTTTCTATGTCCTTCAATTAAATATAGATTTAAAAGGAATACTATACAATAGAAAGGGACATAAGTAGGGACTCGGGAACGCCTACCGTCTTTTGTTAACTTGTAGCGGTCGGACCGGAACCGATGCCACGTCACTAAAACGGCTATAACTCATGAAATAATAGGAATTTTGAAAAATCCTTTTAATGACATATTTTTGAATATCTAAACTTTGAAAATATGAAAAAAAAAAATTTCGATTTTTTCAAAATTCTACAGTAGAATACTCCCTTAAATACGCTCAGACCTGATCAGATCTGATCAAGCCTGTCCATGCCTGTTCATGTCTGAAGTGTTAAATACGCTCAGACCTGATCAGACCTGTCCATGCCTGTTCATATCCGTTCATGTCTGAAGCATTAAATATGCTCAGACCTGATCAGACCTGTCCATGTCTGTTCACATCTGAAGCGTTAAATACACTCAGACCTGTCAATGTCTGATCTAGCCTAAAATAGATATATCTATTTTAATCCTTATAAGGATTAAAACTCCATATATGAGCTGACAATAACTGTTAATGCATGATTTGCCCTCTTAATAAATAATATTTTAAGTCTGGAAGAAAAATTTTATCGAACTATAGACTGCAGTTCTATTTTTAAAATTAATTTGTTCCGTATGACGTATCAGTTTCTATCCCCTTATAAATTTTAAATGTACAACTTTCATTAAAAATTTCGGCTTATATTAGCATGAACTTTTTAATTTTCCATGCCAAAACGATGATTTGTAACGATGAATTTTGACGCAATGACATAAAATTTTTTCCTGTGTTCCGTTGAATACGCGAAAAATAAGATTATTTAGTAAAAGTTTGAGTTTGATTGCGTGAAAATACCAAAATATATCAGTTGATATCGATAGGCGATAAGTCCTTTCAAGGTGTCTGTTATTATCTTAAGCTACGCCTTGGTCCATTGCAGTAGTGTCAAAGGCTGCTAAATTGTAGAACACACAAATAATTCTTCATTTCCTATACGTTTAAATTAAAAAAAAAAAACTTCAATTTAAAAAAAAAACAATAAAATTATAATTATGGAATAAAGCTTGAAGAAATTTTTTTTTTACTTTACATAGAACCATATGTCAATAGAGCGAAAAAAATACATAGCCGTCCCAAATAAATCACTCTAATATACACAGTAAAAAATTTTGCGTCATCGCGTCAAAAATCTTAGTGTTAAAAATTTTTGTGTTAAATATTTAACACTTTTATGTGTAAATTTAACATTTATTTTGTTAAATCAACGCAAAAAAGTGTTAAATATTTAACATAAAAATTTTTAACACAAACTTTTTTGACGCAATGACGCGAAATTTTTTACTGTATATAATTAATTATTAATAATTAATCAATTAAGTATAGAACTCCGTTAACTATAAGGATAAGTCATGTATAAAATTTAAATTACTTAAACTAGTTTGAAAGGTACACTAGAGTTAAGATAAGTCATTGGATCAACAGGTAAAGTATCAGTCCATTCCCGCTAGAGGGCACCGACACGTAAGCATCGTGCCGTAATCGCTGCCATAAAAATTAACAAATAAAGACAATTAAAGTGATAAAAAAATTCAACAAATATCCTAGAAAGGATCAGTTTTATCTCGTGTACAATTACACAAGTGAATGTTCAAAAGAAAAAAGTGCTAAAGTGAATAAAGTAGACAAAAACACCACCGCAGCCAAGATGGCTGACGGCAAAGCTACAATGCACACAAAAAGAAAAATCACAGACTCAAGTAATTTAAATCCAGTGAACAAAATCCAAAAAGCCCATCCACAACGGCAAATACGGGTTTCAACTGAAATGCTAGATCGTGAATACAAAAAGATCATCATGAAAGCGCAGAATGATAAAAAATTTCGCCCAAATCTTAATGTATCAAGATCAAGACAAAATAGCAGTAGTGAAACAGACAAAGATGGCTGGCAAAATCCGAAAAAACCATGTGGCGGCACGATAAGCTCGGTCACGCCACAGCGACGGGAGTTGCAACTAAACGTGCCTCGACGGCACCTACGACCAGCAGAGAAACTACCTCAGCAACAACAGCGCCAAGACCGATGGTGGCCAAGAAATATACTGAATCGCACGCTACAGCTGTAGATGCACACAATACCAATTATCTAAGCAATTATCTAAATAATCTAAGTACATTTGTTAGATCTCGTTAAATTATTTAAATATTTAATAAATTATATTAACCTGCCAAAGTATACCTTTGTATTATTTATTTATGTAGTGGTAGTGTAAAAACCTCCCACAATTGGTGACCCCGACGTGATAGTACAAAAGGGTTATACACGGCATCCCGCCAAAAAACGCGAAGTGAAAAATACCGGCATCATATCAACAACGACGCAGTTATCAAGACACTGTGACAAATAATCGACAAAATGGGTACCGAGCGCACTCCTGAGAAAAAAACAACCGATGACAACAACATCATACTCGGTTATGATTCCCAAGGTAATCCAATCTACAAAAGAAAAGATTCGCTAGTATTGGACGGCGCGGTTTCCCAAGAAATTCTCAAGGACCTTTTGTCAATGGATCCCTTGCACAACAACAACAACAACACCAAAACGGGCACAATACCTAAAATACAACAACACACTCCAGGTAATCAAAATACGTCACTTATTCTTGAACAATTACTGGCTGGACTTTCCCGCCAAAACCCACCAGCGGTCGTAAAACCAAAGTTGCCGCCATTCAACAAAACCAGACCGGATTTATGGTTCATCCTGGTCGACGCCGAGTTCACCACGACAAACACTGACGATAATACCACCAGGTACCTCACCGTCATACGAGCGCTGGACCCAGACATCATCGAACAACTCGTAGACGTCGTTCGCCAGGAACCGACAACAGATAAGTACAAAACACTTAAAAATGCAATTATCTCACGTCTTACTGATTCCAGGCAAAAACAAGTACACAAATTATTGCGGGAAACCACCCTCGCGGGTCGAACCCCGTCTCAACTACTGCGCATAATGCGCAAGCAAGCAGACGGTGCAATTGATGACAGCATTTTGCAGCAGCTATGGCTAGAACGGCTACCTCCAGAGGTTAGACCGCACTTGATCACGACCAGCAAGCTCCCACTGGACACCATCGCGGAATTCGCTGACCGCTTCGTAGAGCTGATACCTAGTACGCAGGTCATGGCAACTTCGGTACGTCCAGCAACACAACAGAGCCAGAACAACCTCGAGCTGAAGATCACCGAACTACAACAAACTCTAGCCACTTGTATGCAGGAAATTATCAACCTAAAAGCAAAACAGGAACAGACACAACAACTGATAAATAATCAATTTATCAGTCAACAACAATTGAAACAACAACAGTCGCAATTTCAGCAAGCAACTGGTCATCCTCAGAAGTATCAACAACGCCGCGGAAGATCTCCAACTCCAACACGCAATGGCATGTGCTTCTTCCACAACAAGTTCGGAACTGAGGCACGAAAATGCATTTTACCATGCACGTTGGCTTCAGACTTCCTTGCAAAGCAAAACCAGGAAAACTAGAGCCGCTGTCAACACTAGGAGCAGTGAGTGACAGCGATCCTCCGTGTCCAAAAGAGCTCCGCCTGCACATCATCGACAATATCACCCACCATAAATTCCTAATTGATTCCGGGTCGGTGGTATCAATACTGCCAGCAAAAACCTTTCGCAAAAATCGAAAGGCAGAACAATTGACATTATACGCGGCAAATTCTTCACAAATAAGCACATATGGCACAACAACTATCAACCTGGAGCTCAACCTACGCCGAGATTTCTCTTGGTCATTTATCGTAGCCGATGTCGACACTGCAATCATCGGTGCCGACTTTCTCACGCATTACAACTTACTGATAGACCTGAAAAATCAACAGCTGATCGACCCAACGACGCAGCTAACATCAAAAGGTCATACCAGTACTACGCAATTTCACACCATCTCAACGATCAGCGCAGATCTACCGCCTAAATATGCTGAACTGTTGAAACAATACGTCATCACAAAGCCCATAAGCAAGCCTCGTATTACGTCGACGGAATTTGCGCACAGAATCATAACACGTGGTGCACCTGCAACAGCACGCGCACGCAAGCTCGGTGGGGAAAAAGCTGCATCCGCAAGACAACAAATACGAGAACTTCTCGACTCCGGCATCCTGCGACCATCGAAAAGCAAATACGCGAGTCCAATCCACATGACTCGTAAAAAAGACAACTCATGGAGGATGTGCGGCGATTACAGAAAATTAAATGAGACCACTGAGCATGACAATTATCTACCACCGCTAATACAGGATCTTTTTCCACGTTTAAAAAACAAAAAAAGATTCACCAAACTTGACATGGAAAAGGCCTACCTGCAGCTGCCAGTCCACCCGGACGACATCGCTAAAATTGCCATAATCACACCGTGGGGCTTATACGAGTACCTAGGTATGCCTTATGGTCTCAGAAACGCCGGGCAAGCTTACCAGAGATACATGGACGACCTCTTCAGGGACCTCGACTTCGTGTTCGTCTATATAGACGACATCTTGATCTTCTCGGACAACGAGGAAGAACACTTTGAGCATGTCCGCACCGTCTTTGAACTCCTCAAAAAACACAACCTCATCATCAACCTCAAGAAATGTCTTTTCGATCAATCAGAAATAAATTTCTTGGGATTCACGATCAACGAGCACGGCTATGCGCCCACTCAAGAACGTGTTGACGCTATCCTGGGCTTCAATAAGCCAGAAACTGTTTGCGAACTCCGCAGGTTCCTAGGCATGATCAATTACTATCGACGAAACATTCCTCACGCAGCGCAAATCATGCTACCTCTCAACGCCTACCTGAAGAAGTCCATAAAAAATGACAAAACAAAAATCGATTGGACACCAGAGGCCAACGATGCATTCCACGCCTGCAAACGAGAACTAGCAAAAACCACGCTACTCACATTTCCGTCGTCTACTGAACCACTGGCTCTCACCACCGACGCTTCATCCACAGCCATTGGAGCCAAACTTGAACAACTCGAAGGTGATACATGGAAGCCTATAGGATTTTTCTCCAGGAAACTCTCCGAGACCGAGAAAAGATACAGTACTTACGACCGGGAACTACTAGGAATTTTCGCAGCTACAAAATTCTTTCGTCATCTTCTGGAATGTCGCAACTTCATCATAAAAACTGATCACAAGCCATTAACATACACATTTAAACAGAAATTGGACAAAGCATCGGAACGTCAACTACGACAACTTGACTATATCGCACAACTTTCAACAGACATAGTCTATGTGAAAGGCGAAGACAACATCGTTGCAGACGCTCTATCATGAGTCAACACCATCAACATGCCATCAGTACTCACACCTGCAACAATTCACCAAGAGCAAGACAACGATGAAGAACTGGTGAACTTGCTCCAAAATTTAACGTCGTTAAAATTACAAAAATTATCAATTGAAAACTCCGATGTCTATTGCGAAATTTCATCTGGAATTGTTAAGCCTTACATTCCTCAGACTCTCCGAAAAGCTGCATTCGACTCAGTGCACAATCCGTCGCATCCTGGACGAAAAACAACGTCGAACAATCTACGAGCTAAATACACATGGCCGGGAATAAGGAAAGACGCAATTAAATGGTCCCGCGAATGCTTAGCATGTCAGCGAGCCAAAGTACACCGTCATACAAAAATCAAGCCAAACCATCTCGAAGCTCCAGATAACAGATTCAACCACATCCACCTAGACATAATCTTCTTACCAAAAGTTGGTGAATACCAATACTGTCTCACCATCATTGACCGCTTCACCCGATGGCCAGTCGGTATTCCCATCAAGGATATGACAGCTGACACCGTCGTCACCGCGCTCTTCGATCATTGGATTGCTCACTATGGTACTCCCACGCAAATTACTACTGATCAGGGAACCCAATTTGAATCGGCCCTCTTCACAGCACTTGCACAACTTGTCGGAGCCCAGAAAACCCGGACAACACCGTACCATCCGCAATCAAACGAAATCGTCGAACGAATGCACCGGACTTTAAAAGCCGCACTCATGTGCTCTCCAAAACCCTGGACAGAAATTTTGTCAACAGCTCTACTTGGACTACGAACCAGTTTCAAAGAAGATATCCAGGCCACTCCTGCCGACCTTCTATACGGAACATGCCTCCGAGTACCTGGCGAATTCTTCACTTCCGCTAAAATGCCATCCGAGCCTCAAATTTTCGTGGAAAAACATTGCGAGTACATGCGTGGTCTTCGTCCAACAACGACAGCCCACCACAACAAGGCACGCATATTCATCTTAAAAAACCTGGACACATGTTCTCACGTCTTTGTCAGATGCGATTAAGTCAAAGCACCACTGGAAGCTCCATACATCGGACCGTACAAAGTCCTCAACAGAATCTCTGATCGAGTATACACTCTTGACATTGACGGCGAGGAAAAAAACATATCAATCGAGCGATTGAAGCCGGCATACATTGCCAAAAATGACGACTCTCATCCAGTCACCGACGAAGCATCAACTCCTGCACCGACGCAATCGCAGTCGCAATCACATCACTGGGGATCAACCATGGACAGACCACAAAAGACTTACACACGAAAAGTCACCTTCAAACTTCCCGCGGAAACTCACTCGGGGGGGAGTGGTTGTGGCGGCACGATAAGCTCGGTCACGCCACAGCGACGGGAGTTGCAACTAAACGTGCCTCGACGGCACCTACGACCAGCAGAGAAACTACCTCAGCAACAACAGCGCCAAGACCGATGGTGGCCAAGAAATATACTGAATCGCACGCTACAGCTGTAGATGCACACAATACCAATTATCTAAGCAATTATCTAAATAATCTAAGTACATTTGTTAGATCTCGTTAAATTATTTAAATATTTAATAAATTATATTAACCTGCCAAAGTATACCTTTGTATTATTTATTTATGTAGTGGTAGTGTAAAAACCTCCCACAACCAGCGGACTCACAAGGACATCTAGCGGCGTCGACCAGCAACAGGTATGGAAATCTTACCATCGAAAAAAATAACGACGATGATATCGAAGATGACTTAATGGACGTCACAGAAGATGGCAGCACCGCAAACATCACAGACACAAATGTAAATGTAAACACAAAATTGACTGCTCCAAAACAAAAAGACCACAAACCACCACCAATTATAATAATTGGAGTAAAAATAAATGACGCAATCAAATTATTATGCGACAATAAAATAACTAAAAATGATGTCAGGCTAAAACAAGTAAGTCCTAAAGATAATATCACAATAATCTGTTTCAACTTAGATGTTTACGCAAAAGTAAACAAAGTGTTTATTGACAACCAAACCCAATATTACACGTACACTCCAAAAAGCCAGAAACCGAAATCAATAGTCTTAAAAGGAGTAAATGGCGATTTTAATAAAAGGGACATCAAGAAAGAACTAGAGGAACTTCAAATTCCTAACGTCCAAATTATAAAAGTAAATCCGATAATATTTAAAAACAAACATGGCCAGGATATAAAACATCACCTAGTCCAAGTAACAAATGATAGTGTAATCTGAACAAAAACAGTTTCACTGTAAAAAATTGCACCAAGTACACGTTCACAACTTTTGATTTACAAAAATACCATGGAGAAATTATCACTTTACAAAAAGATGTAAAATCGAAAAAAAACAGACCAAGTAGCTGTTATGATTTTTAATAATTGAAAAAATTTTGTGGTAAATTTAACAATTAAAAACAATTTTTTAAACGTACTTGGCGTGCGTCATTGAGTACCCCAAATTTTTTCACGTCTGATAACTAAGGCCAAAGAACTGATGTGAAAAGCGATTTTAGGGACAACAATTCTTTCAGCCCCTCCTCACCAAGTCATTGACCCTACTGATAATATTTTGATGCAAACATATGAATCTATAAGTTTTGAACAGCTCGATCGATCGGATCGAGATAAGTGGCGATCCAAAGAGTATCATTGCCATTAAATTTGTTGAAAATCTGAATCGATTCGGTTCGCTAAATTTTGAGAAATCTCAAAAATAAAATTTTCAAGAAATGGTTTTTTTGGAATAACTTTTAAAGGACTCCACTAGTCAATTTCAAAAACTTATCCACTCTTAAACTTGAAATACTACATCTATTGCCGTCAGTCCCGTCAAAATCGATTGATTCATTCGGGAGTTATCAAAAACGAAAAATTTCGAAAAAAGTGCATTTTTTACATAACTTCGACATTTCTTATTGGATCGTTTTTGATGAAAAAAAAAAAAATAATTATTGGAGGATTATGATTAAAATTGAATTTCTCTTGACGAGATAGGAAACTTGATTTTTAGGTGCTAGTAGAGCTAGGCCTAAGGAAAAGAACAGGAGTTAAGATAATTATTAAACTACTGACGGTTAAAATAAATGAGTTATCTGAGTGATATTGTGACGTTATTACAATACTTCTGAAAAAATTTGGGGTACTCAATGACGCACGCCAAGTACGTTTAAAAAATTGTTTTTAATTGTTAAATTTACCACAAAATTTTTTCAATTATTAAAAATCATAACGGCTACTTGGTCTGTTTTTTTTCGATTTTACATCTTTTTGTAAAGTGATAATTTCTCCATGGTATTTTTGTAAATCAAAAGTTGTGAACGTGTACTTGGTGTAATTTTTTACAGTGAAACTGTTTTAGTTCAGATTTTACATCTTTTTGTAAAGTGAAAATTTCTCTTTGGTTTTTTTGTAAATCAAGAGTTGTGAACGTGTACATGGCGCAATTTTTTACAGTGAAACTGTTTTTGTACGGATAATATATTATAATTGCAATAATAAAATTATAAGTGAAATTTTGAAATTTGAATTTTCGCGCGCTTTTTAAAATAATAAAAATTTTTAGTAATAACTTTTAATTTTGCATCGTTTTTAAAAGAGAAAAAATAATAATTACTATTATTATTATTATTGTTTTGATAATAATAAAATTTTAATTGAATTTCTGAATTTAAATTGCCGCGAGTTTTTTAAAATCATGATAATAATAATTGATATTAGTAATCGCGCTATATTTACTCAATATTACTTCAACTGAGAGCCAGTTCTTTAATTAATTAAATAATATTAATAATAATAATAATGATGGAATAATAATATTTAATATATTATAAATGCAATAATAAAATTATAAGTGAAATTTTGAAATTTGAATATTCGCGCGCTTTTTAAAATAAAAATAAAAATTTTTAGTAATAACTTACAATTTCGCATCGTTTTTAAAAGAGAAAAAATATTAATTACTATTATTATTATTATTGTTTTGATAATAATAAAATTTTAATTGAATTTTTGAATTTAAATTACCGCGCGTTTTTTAAAATCATAGTTATAATAATTCATATTAGTCATTGCGCTGTATTTACTCAATATTACTTCGATTGAGAGCCAGTTTTTCAATTATTTAAATAATAATATTAATAATTATAATAATAATAATGATAATTATAGAAATATTTCCATAACAATTGTAATACTAATGATAATAATATACAAATAATGTGAATAATAAAATAATGAAACGTTGAATAAAATAAAATTGTATTTAATCATTTTACAAATGCCTGAAATTAAATAGTAAATGAATTTAAATTTGAATTAACCGCCTAATTTGTCAGACTTGCTGGGTTCATCTAGAGGCAATACAGTTAACAACCGGACAAGTAATACAAATAATGTAAGTAAAATAAATTTGAATGAAAAATTAATAAAATATTTGAAATAATTCAAATTTGCGGCTTTCTGACACCTAGTGTCACCTGCTGGATGAATCTAGGGGCATAACAGTTCACAGCCGGAAAAGTAATGAAAACAATCCACACTAAATATTTACATCAAATATCTACAACAAATATTCATTATAATATTATTAAATTAAATAATTATGATAATAATAATAATAATAATAATACGTTAAATAGAATAAAATTGCATTTAATTATTTTACAAATACCCGCAATAAAATTTTAAATAAATTCAAATTTGAATTAACCGCTTATTTTGTCAGACTTCCAATGGAAATGGAATAACTCTGATACTATACAGTGGTTACTATCCTTAGAAAATTGAATTGTACCAACTTAAAAATCTGGAGCAGAGTAACTATCCGAAGAGGATCTCAGACGCCAAACGGAAACGGACTAACTGTGATACTACACATTAGTATACTATCCGCAGAAAATTAAACTGTACCAACTTCGAAATAAAAAATTCGACCGAAATTAGTAAAATCTCTCGTAGAATCGAAAAACGGGGGAGCGAAAATTTTATAAATTAGGATAACGCTAAATAATGAAAAAAACAATATAGTTTTTGGTGTTTTACAGAAAGAACTAATAATTAAAATATTTAAAGCGAGTGTAAAGTGTTGATATGAATGTAGTAATAAAATAAATCGAGTTAAAAATATGGTGAGGTTATGTTGACATCTGACTCGAGAATAGAGGCACTGTAGCCTCACGCCTACACGTTCACACATATTATTACATATGTTGTTGAACGTGTACTTGGCTTGAGGCACTACAGTGCCTCCGGAACTGTAGCCTCACGCCTACACGTTCACACATATTATTACATATGTTATTGAACGTGTACTTGGCTTGAGGCACTACAGTGCCTCCGGATCAGTGAACTAACAAAAATAAAAGGACTACTTTTCCAGCCTGTTAAATGGGAAAACTTAAGAAAAAAAATCATCTTCCAGTGCAGAAATTGCCAAAAACTCGGGCACTCAAAAGCCAACTGTCATCTGCCTCCAAAATGCGTAAAGTACGGTGAATCACATACGCAAGACGAATGCCAAATCAAAAAAGAAGATAATAGAGAAACTTTAAAATGCGCAAATTTCGGGAAAAACGGTCACCCGGCGAATTACAGAGATTGCGAGTATTATAAAAATGCAATAAAGCTGGTCAAAGAACAGAAAAATGAGAAAAGAGCAAGACTTTTCTCTAAAATACAAAAAACCAACAGATATGTGGACCCAAATCAACTTTATGCTGATGCGCTGAACCAGAACCAAACAACAGTACCAACAGTAGTTGAACAGTAGTGAACACCAAGAGTAAATTTGCAACAGGAAGTTTTCCCTCAACTCCCAGCAACATCTCCCAAACCAGAGGAAGCAGCAACTCCACCTTAATAGGCCAGAGAACTACTTGGACAATTTGACATAATCAACCAAAGACTAACAGCCATAGAACAGAAAATTAACAATAACAACACCAGAACCAATTATTTATTAGAGATAAATAACGTCGATGTACAACAACAATGACACCTGAACAACACACACAACAGAACACAAGAACTTACCACATGGAAGATTCTCAAAAAATTATAAAAATAGCAGCAATAAATGTAAACTCAAAAATAAAACACCAACGAAGATACGACCTTACAAAATTAATATAGGAAAATAACTTAGATATTACCCTAGTTACAGAAACCAAACTCAATCCAAAGCATAAATTTACAATAGATGGACATAAAATACTCCGCACAGACATAGCCGGCCCAAACAGAGGAGGAGGAACAGCGATAATCATCAAGAACAACATTGAATATACAGAAATTACACACCCGAATTCTAGCTCCAATAAAATAATTGAATACTAATTAATAAAAATTAAATTGAACAACGCCAAACAATTAATAATTGGAAGTCTATATGCAACCACAAAAATAGACGTCAAGCAAATATTTCTAGATGAACTAAATAATCTATTTTCCAACCTAAACATAGACAACACCCAGTGAACACATGACGTTCATCTGACGTCAGTCGAATGTCATAAGAATGTCACAAGATTTTGACATAAGTTTGACGTAAAACTGACTTTCCCTATGATCTTATTATGATGTCACAACCCGGATGTCATTTTTACATCATTCTGATATAAAAAATGTTATGTCGTATTAAAGTCATTATTGTACGTCATAATGACGTAACTTTACCATCATACATTTACGTCACTGGTAAGTCACGGTTTTACGTAATACTAATGTAATTTTCAAGTCATACATTTACGTCACTGGTAAGTCACGATTCTTCGTAATACTGATGTAAGTTTCAAGTCCCTATTTTACATCAGTTAAAAGTCACAGTTATACGTAATATTGACATAAGTTTAGTCATCTTTTTACATCACTGAAAAGTTCTGATTGTACCTAATACTGATGTAACTCTGAACTCTTTTTCTTACATTAGTGAAAAATCACGATCGTACGTAAGGCTGATTTCATTTTGAAATTATCTTTATACCCTGTTAAAAAAAAAAGTATTGAAGGTAATAGAAACCAGTTATGAAAAAACCAATATTTTTCAATTCTTTTGCCATACTTGTTTTTATCAGGATGCGTCAATATTAAGTTACGGTTTGACATGATATTGATGTAACTTTGGAGCAATAGTTTTCCATCATAGATTCGTTGAAATTAAGCAGTAAAAAATTCATTCAAAAAAAGTATAGGGGAAGAGGGAGGACAAAATGGAATTTATCTAAAGAAATATTAAGTTTTTGGGGACAAATATTGTAAATCGTCTTCATTTTAATTCTGTTTAAGATAAATAGCACTAATTTAAAACTGCCGTTTAGAAAAAGATTTTTTATTTTTGAGGGCGAAACGGGGTACTCCTTAAAAAAAGTCAAAAATAATTTTTTTACAAAATAAGTATCAGCTTTGACAAAGTCAAATTTTTGCGAGCAATTTTGCTACAAAAACTCACTTTTGACCTAATGAGTATGAGAGTGAAATAAGGCAAATTTTTTGTGAAACTTATTGTATTTCTTAGTAATTATTGTATCTATAATAGAAAATGAAAAATTTAATAGTGAGAAAAAACCGTGATTATTTAGAAGTTGGAATAAATTATTTTCTATGCATGCTACCCACAAAGAAGTCTGAATTTTTCCCGATTTTTGACCTGCTGTATCTCAGTGAAAAATGATCGTATTGCAAATCTAAAAAGATGCATTTTAAGGCTTTAAAACTCCATGATTATAGTTTATAGATTTTCTGATAAAAAATTTTAGCTAAAAATGGGATGAAGGAGAACTTTTTCAAAATTTTCAATTTTTTTTTTTTTCGTCTCAGAGGCTTAGAAAAATTTTTTCATTTCATGACTTGACAGGTCCTCATAGAAAATTCATTCCAGCTTCCGAAAATGTCTTCTAATTTGCTGTGCGACCATTGGTAGCTGAAATATTAATAGTTGAAGACAAATGGGCTTTTGCAAAAGTATAGCTTTCATGAAAGTAATATAATTCTCTTTAATTATGTTTTATGAATTTTTTTGAATTTAGGAAAATTTTGCCAACTTTAAGTGGCATTTTGCGTTTAATTGGACAATCTAAACATTTTTGTTTTCAACTTTCACAATTTATGACGTTAATATGACATCGTTATGACGTTCTTATGACCAATGAAATATTAATTCATGGAAATTCTGAAAATTTATAAAATTTAGAAAAAATAGATCAATTTATATGCAATCTCATCATAAATCTTAATAAAACTTGAAAAAAACGTATAAACTTAATCCTTTCCAACTTTTAAATTCATATAGATTTAAATAAACGTTTTTAATATCAATCTTGGTGCAGACAAGTGAGCAGCATTCAAGACTCCAAACTCAATGGACCCGAGTTCAAGCCCAGCACACGCCAGGATTTTTCAACTCCAAATCTTCTTCCTCAGCATGTAATCAGTTTCGAAATTATTATTCGAACCCAAAACCGCATAATTAAATGTTACTTTTTTTTCAAAAAATTTTCTTCCGCGTAATTAATTTTGACATCAGTTATATATCATAAAAACGTCATAATTACGTCATATAAACGTCATAAATGTCATGCAAGCGTCACACTTACATCATAGGTACGTCATACGTATTACGTAAGAATCTTACGTCAGGAAGTGGGAAATTATGAGTCATATGTGACTCATATATGACTTATATCTTACGTAAATCATGACGTAGCATGACGTCATTCTGACGTCAGTTTGACATAATTGTGTTCACTGGGCAGCAACATATATTATATAATTGCAGGTGACTTCAACGCTAGACACAAAGATCTAGGCGATAGAACTACAACAACAAGAGGAAGATGGCTAGTTCACTGGGAACAAGAAAACTCAGTCAACTACAGAACCAAAATACACATAGCACATGAACCCACCTTCACTCCAAAAAATACATACTTAGACATTTGCTTGGCAGACTCAAGACTAAACCTAACCAACCTAAAAAACAATAGACTAGACACTTTATCATACGACAGCGACCACAAAGCTATTATTATAAAAATAGACTTGCAAGAACTCTATATAAAAAAGAAAAACGAAGAGAGTCCCATGATGCCTCAATATAAAAAAAACAAACTGGAAAAAATTTACTAAACATCTAAACGACAATTACAATCTAGAAATTCTCTATGACAGAAACTTATTAACTCAAGAAATAGACAACTATATTCAAACAATAGGTGGCCACATTAAAAATGCAATAGACGCAACAGTACCTAAAAAATCCAATAACAACAATTACAACAGCTATTATATCAATAAAAAGATAGAGAAACTACACAAGCAAAAATCATATTTACTAACACAGCTCCACTGGACCCAGAAAACAGCAGCAGGAAACCGACAACTAATTAATGAAATCAAACAACTCCTTGATCTCATAAGATTTAAAATTCAAACCGAAATCAAGAAAAACATGGAAAATCACTGGGAAAAAATAGTAAAAAAAATAGATCATAGGGACCCAAACAAATTTTTTCCGGTAATCAACAAGGTATTTAGACCACACAACAAAACAACCATTCCAAGTCTCACGGTCAAAGAAGAAGATGAACAGCTAATAACCCGATGCAAAATCAACAAAAACTCATTGAAAAAAATAAACAATGAATACCTAATAGAAGAAGAACAAGACAAAATTGACATAATCGGAGCCTACTACGAAACTATTAACTCATCACGATACCTAAACAACAACACATAGCTCAAGAACACAGTAGATCAAACAGTTACACAATTTTTAGCAAACCTACAAGAAAATAATAATAACAATAGAACAATCACAACATTCACTGATGACAATAGAGCATACGCGCCAAATGACCAGATGAATAACTATTTCTGCACTCCAGCAAAAATAAATAACGTACTTAAAAATTTACCAAATAAAACTTCAACTGGCATTGATCACATCCCATCAATAGTAATAAAACATCTCACTCCAGCAATAATTAGGGACTACTCAACTCTCTTCAACAACTCACTCAATAGACAGTATTTTCCCACAGTCTGGAAAACCTCAAAAATGATCCCAATCCTGAAGCAAGGCAAACAAGGAAACATAACATCCAGTTACAGACCTATCAGCCTTGCACCAAACATCAGCAAGGTATACGAAGTAATAATAAATGACACCATCGTAGACCACTGCAATAAAAACAAGATAATTCCGGACAACCAATTTGGTTTTAGACATCAGCATTCTACCGTACATGCAATACATAAGCTACTGTCTGACGTAATATCATACATAGACCAGGATCTTATTGGAGCAATACTCATAGACCTTGAGAAGGCCTTTGACACGGTTTGGTTACATGGTTTAATTTACATACTTATATCTAACAATTTTCCAGAACATCTGATTGGCACAATTTGGAGTATGATTAGTGAAAGAACTTTCTATACATGGAATGGAAAAATAAATTCATCAACGCTGTTCAAAATCCAGGAAGGACTACAGCAGGGCACCGTCAACTCGCCGATACTATTCAATATTTTCATAAGCCATATCATAAATGCATGTAAATTAAACCAAAATAACAACACATACTCCATTGCATATGCTGATGATCTCATCATTTATACAGCCGAGAAATATCCTTCTAAGTTAAAGAATATACTAGAAACTCTAGTCAACAAGATTAACAACCTATTTGCAAGATGGAATCTACGAGTAAGCCCGGAAAAATGCATGACGATTGTCTTCAGGAAGCCAGCGAGATTTGTTATCAAAGCTAAAAGAGTCAATAATGAAAAGTTCTTCATTGAAACATTCAAGCCGGACACTCGGGAACTGACAAAAATCCCGACAAAAAATATAATAAAATATCTCGGCATGAATATTGACTATTTAGCCAAATGTAACAATCACCTGGACCTGCAGCTCATCAAGGCGCGCAACTATTTCAAATCTTTAAACAGACTCATCCATAACAGACATATTAGCCCCAGGGCTAGAGTGATATGCTACCAACTACTTATCAGACCACTGCTGACCTACGCAGCTTCAGTCTGCTGGAACTTCGGAGCAGCCCAGATGGAAAAGGTGAGAAGATTTGAAAGAGCTTGCCTAAGAACGGCCTTAAACATGCACAGAAGACCTGAGACTGATTATCAACATCGAATCAGCAACAAGGAAATTTATGATGCTGCAAACATCCCTAGAATCAACAACCATCGATTAAAATTAACTAGGGATTATTTTTGCAAGACCAAAGATATTAACAACAACATCATAAAAAATTTAAGAACGACAACTGGAGACATACACGTCAAAGCTCAGAAAGGCCTTCTACAGCCCCAGGACTTCACTGTCCTTGACAAGATAGGCTTCATCCAAGATGGGTATAATATACCAATATTATACCACAAAAGCCAACACAAAGGTGACAAGTCCATAAATCTAACGACCTTCAAGGACAGCCCAAATAAGTACTCCATTGCCCTGCCAAAATGTGATCAAGTTGATCTCCATAGACTAGACGCTGAAAAATATTGGTGGACATGCAAAGAAACCAATGAATACAAAGATCTCCAAAGAAGAAAATTATTAATAAATAATTAAATGAAGTATAAACAGAACTAATTATTATAATTAGTATTATAATAAGCTTTGATCTATGTAAATATGTATATAATTCATAGTTGTAAGTTAGGATAAGTGCAAAATTAAGATTTAAACTAGGGTTTTTTATTTTTCAAAAAATTTTTTCCCATAGTTAAACAAGACAAAAGATGGTAATTTAAATAGGATTTAATCCAACTAAAACCTTTAATTAAACAAAGCACTAAATATTAATAAATCAAGACAGCAAGGAGCCGAGAGCTGATGACACCAGCCAATGCTTACCTCAAAATTTTAAAAAGTTTTTTATTTAGTTTATTTAACTTATAATTTATATGATTGTTTTGTATGGAATAAATAAACTTTTATAAAAAAAAAAAAAATAAAGTATCAGTCCGAAGAGCGCAACCTACATGGTTCGAATCCCCGTCGGCACCAATCTTTTTTTTTTTCTTTTATGGACCTGATCAAATCAGACATGAACAGATCTGATCAGACATGAACATGTCTGACCAGGTCTGATCAGACCCGGTCATTTTTCATATCTGATCAGACCTGAAGACTCATGCCTGTTGATATCTGATCATTTTTTCCCGAGTCAAGAAAAAAAAATTTTTTTTTTCAATTTGGCTAATTTATTTTGATGAAATTAATTAGTAAAATGTTATATGACAACTTGTACTACTGCCAAAAAATTTCACACCTTGATCACTTTTAATTTATTTTATCAGATAAAACCATTTGCTTATTTAAAAAATGCAGGGAGGATTTAAAAAACAATAGTGCCATATTCATTTAAAATTGTTAATAATAAAATGATTAAAGAATATTATGAGGGTTTTGAGGCTCAAACGTGAATTCTGAAGTTCTATTTTTACCCTCAAAGTTGTAAAACCGTCTGTAAGTAGGATTTTGAGGTTCAAATCGTGACTACTCTGGCGGTTTCATGCTTACGGTAAATCCGCGGTGACACCATAGTGAAAAGATGGTCGATTCACGGTCGTTTCACGTGACGGCTATTTCACTATCTAGTTAGGGTTGTAGTACGGTGAAATCACTGTCGAAAAACAGTATATTCGTTCTGTTGCGTCACTAACTACGGATGGTAAATAAATGTTGACTTATCAGCAGTTCTATGGTGAAAAGACCGTTCCTAATTCGTGGAACTTTAGCATTTCTGTTGTCAGTATGGCGTGCTTCTACTGCGGAAAAATGATTTTTTCAAAGTGAACACCTCATAAACTCATAGTGATATCACTGTCGACCTACTATGGTTCGACGATCGTTCGACCGTCAACTCACAGTAAAATCAACTTCTTTTCACCGTATATACTCGTTCGTTTTCTTCCGGACAAATGATGTAAATGCTGTTCAATTATTATTTTATAAACAGTGTAGAGTGCTGAACTCTATTGATATTTCACATTAAATTTAGTTATTTGTAGTTAATTTTCAGAATAAAAAAATTTTTTAAATAAACGCTTTAAAAATTTTATTTACAAATTAATATTTTTTCGCTCGATTAAAAAAAATAACACGTCACTTATCACGGTGATAATAAATTCAAAAGAATCCATGTATATCATCAATGCAAGGCCACAGTTTATTTCAAATAACTGTTCAGAAATATATTTAAAAAATGTCAGCGTTAAAAGCTGAAACAACATAATAACTTACAGAGTGAGGAAAAAATATTTATTTTTTGACACTATTCGACAGTTAATAAATTTAATAATCACATCAATATTTATATGACAAACACAAATGAAGGAAAGCTTATGAAATAAAAAATTTTAATTATATGTTTTTTTACAGAATCAGGATATTTCAAGATACCATGAAAAATGTCCTTAATTATAATGGTATAAATATAAAAGAAAATTTCATCAACTTTTAATTAAAAACTGCCTGTCCCTGTTTAAAAATATTGATTCAAACTCACTACCATTTAGTAGACAGTGCCATGGCTAAGCGGTACAACGCTCGTCATGCTTGCTTGAGACTGGTGAGGCGTGGGTTCGAGTCCCGGTGTGAGCTGAAATTTAATTTTCAGTGAACATCAGTGCTCATAACTCACGCCGGGTTGTACATGCTTAGTAGTGTATCAATGAGTTAGTAATTAATAAGTTAAAAAAAAATCCGTAAATACTACTTAAAATTATTATTGTCCTAAAAATACTAAATTTTTCATTTTGGAGAATTTTAGCATTTTCAAATGGGATTTTTTATGAGTAGGTTATACAAAGGCGGTCAAAGGAGCGTTATTCGACAAAGGAAGGAACGTGAAACGACGGTAAGTCGACAGCAAAACGACGGTGAAACGACAGTGAAACGACGGTGAAACGACTTTGGATTCACTCCTATTTTACTGTGTAACAACAGTGCTTTGACTGTCAAATAACTATACATTTATAAACTTTTTACTATGGTTTCACTCCATAGTTGCCATATAAAAATGTCATTTGAACCATTTTACCAAGGTCTAATAATCTGATATATACCATATTTTAACAGTAGTGAAATGAAACAAAGTCACCAATGTTTCACCGTGAAATTACTACTGTAATACTAAGTTCTCACTGTTGACCATAGAGGGAACTACCGACTTTCCATAGTATTTTCACCGTGACCACAAAACCGCCAGGGTACTTTCCATATTAAAATCTATCTTGAAATTCCAAATTAGCCCTCAAAAACCTCACTGAGGATTTTGAGGCTCAAATTGGAATTTATATTTCGACTCGGGAAGAATTATATCTTGACTCAAAAAATTCGCTTTCTCCAAAACGGTGCTCTTGGTTTAAAATTCTTGCCTTTAAGTTAAGGGGGTATTCTGGTCTAGAAATTTGAAAAAATCGATTTTTTTTTGCATATTTTCAAAGTTTAGACCCTTAAAAATATGTCCTTAAATGAATTTTTCAAAATTCGAATTATTTTCGAAGATACAGTCGATTTTGTGACGCAGCATCTAAGCCGGCCGATCGTCGCGAATCACACAATAAACAGTGGCAGTTCCTGGAAGACTTGAGCACTCGTTCTTTCCAAGAACTCTTTTGTTTTCGACATAAGCCTTCATATATATTCAATATATATTTTTATACTTCTATATATACCTTTATACATACTTAATATACTAGGAATATACATACTAAATATACCAGGAACTGTTCAATGCGAAAGTTATAATGTTGATATTGTTTATCATTTATTATTCTGTTCAGTTTAGTTTCAATCTTGAAGCGAAGTAGACAAGTGCTCTGTGGATAGTTTTGTGAAATAATAAATTTTGTTTTTTTTATTTGCTTAAAAATGGATAGAAAAAGTGCGCGGGGGAGCAGTAGTCGTCCAGATAGGCACAAGAAGAAACGATTTTCATCAAATCAATTTACCGCTGAAAAAGATTGTAGTTATACGAGTGCTTCCACAGCAAAGTTAAAAAAGTTTGGAGATGAGGAAATAGTTATTAACAAAAATTTTGGGTACTGTCTTCTGGAATTTTTCTCAGTTTTTCAAACTCTCTCAACTTTAATTGTGTGTGCTACCTGCAAAGAAGAAATTAAATTTTCTCAAACGGCACCACGCGGTTTAGGATTTAAAATTACATTACAGTGCAGTTGTGAAAATGTTCGATACATTCAATCATGTCCGTTGGTGAACAAAGCTTATGAAATTAATCGCCGGATCGTTACAGCTATGAGACTTTTAGGAGTAGGAAGAGAAGGAATAAATATTTTTGTAGTGTCATGGATGTATGCAACGCTTTATGTATCAGTACTTACTACAGTTGTCTTGATAATTTTTACATACAGCCGCAAGTGCAATTTACGATCAGCTTATATCAAAAGCTGTAAAAGAAGAGCAAGAATTATTATCAGAATTTGAGCCTAATGAAAATCGAAAACACTTGACGGTTTTCTGGAGATGGCACCTGGAAGAAGCGAGGGTTTACTTCACTTTTGGCGTTACAACCCTTATTGGTAAATACAGTAAAAAAGTTATCGATACTGTCGTAAAATCTAGTTTTTGCCAAGGCTGTAACTTGTGGTAAGAAAAGAAGAAATCTGATCCTCAAGCTTATCAAGATTGGTATGAGGAACATGAAGATTCATGTGCCATCAATCATCGGGGAAGTGCTGGGAAAATGGAGGTAGATGCTGTTGTCGAGATGTTCAACAGATCGGTCGAGAAGCACGGGGTAAAGTACATAAAATATATTGGAGATGGAGACTCCAAGACATTTAAAGGTATTCTTGATATCAACCCGTATGATGATGATCCAGTCGTAGAAAAAAAAGAGTGTGTTGGGCATGTCCAGAAACGTATGGGTTCCAGGTTGCGTAAAGCAAAAAAAGACAATAGTGGTATTGGCGGCAGAGGAGCTGGTAAATTGACAGATAAAGTAATCCATGAGTTGAGTTTATACTACGGTCTGGCAATTCGTCGGCATCCTGATTGTTTGCAGAGTATGAAGAATGAAATATGGGCTACTTATTATCATAAAAGTTCAAGCGATAAGAATCCACAACACATGTACTGCTCAACTGGTTCGTCAAGCTGGTGTAAATGGCAACAAGCCTCAGCTGAGAACACTCTTGAAGAGTTTGTCCACGAACATCCCCCCCTGGATGAAAAAGTACTGAAAGTAATTGAGCCCATTTATACCAGTTTATCGTCTGACGATTTACTACATCGATGTTTGGGATCCGAAACTCAAAATAACAATGAATCGCTCAATTCATTAATATGGACTTTTGCTCCCAAGCATATTCACGCTGGATCTCAAACAATTCAAATTGCGAATTATTTAGCTGTTGCCATTTTTAATGAAGGTTATTTACCCATCTTAAAAATGATGGAACTTATGGGCATCACCGTTGGTACTGAAGCTCATTCATTTGCTATCAGACGTAACGAAGTTCGGATTGAGCGCTCCGAGCTACGAGCTACTGCTGCTTCCAAAGAAGGCAGAACAGCTCGATTAGCTGAAAGAACTTCACAAAACATCGAATATGAAGTTGAGGAAGGCCCAATGTATGGATCTGGAATCGCCGATTAATCCAAAGTGAGTATTGAATGTTATTATACGAGTTATTCTACTATAATTGTTTCTCAAACTTTAAACGCGTTTTTCTCAAAACTACTTTTTTTGAAGTGGTTGACATGATATCTCAAGTTCTACCCGACCGATTCTTTTGAAATTTGGTGGGAATCTTCTTTATATATCTCTCTATCGCGTCTGCCTTGGATTTTAAAAAATTTCAATTTGGAGTATTTTTAAAAAATTCGAAAAGGTCAAAAAAAGGGGGTAAAAAAAAAATTGATATTTCATGTCGACGCCATTTTGTGAATTTTTTTTTTTTTTCTTGACTAAGGTCAACGCGATAGCGACATCTTTACAGATTAAGAATTTTTCAAATTTTTTTGTTTCAGATCACTACAAGGGCTGGAATCATGTCAACCAGGGTGCACCGTTTTTTTTGTAGCCCCCACTTCACCGACCTGTAATTTGTCCAATTTATCATTTTTTTTTTTTTCAATTTTTTTTTATATTCTTGAAACGTTAATAAACATCATATAAAAAAACCTATAGTAAAAATGTTCTTAATTTTTTTTTATGTTAGTTTGAAAAATGCCTAAAATTTAGGCTTCTAGACCAGAATACCCCCTTAAGGTATTAAGTTAAATTTTTCATCAGTGTAGTATTTATTTATGTGTCATTTTGGTTTGTGGCACCTCTTGCAGCATCAGCTCCATACCAAGATTTAAATTACATAAAAACTGTGTATCAATACAGGACGAGTGATAAGAAAATTTCTGAGGCAATATTGCACAAATTCAAAAACCATCTGTGGTATTTAACTAATGAAAAAGCTGCTTTGACTTTTTTTGATCCAAATATATCATTTCACGTAAAACGAAAAATGATTAAGGTAGTTGGGTCCTGCAAGGCATATTTCAAGAAAATTATGAAATTTTTTTTTTTTGAAAGATAAATATACTGATAATTCCCCACCAAAATTTCAAATCACTCCACCACACCGTTTTTAAGTAATGAATTTCGAAATCGCATTTACACGCAGAGGTATAGAGAGATGGTAAAGTTAGTATGAAATCTTTCGTACCACTCGAGTGATGCAAATAATTTCATACTAACTTCATTCATAAATTTATAAATGTTTATAGTTATGGTAAAATTTTATAGTTGGTTATAATAATTTCAATAGAGCGCAATAGAATTGAAATTGCATTTATAAATTTATGCATGTATTATTCAGAGCCTGATGAAGACTCAATAAAGAGTCGAACGTCACAATGATAACAATAACATGATTGTTTTATTTGTCATTTATTGATTCCAACTACCTGTAATTTTTTTGTATCATTTTATGATTTTGGATGCGATAAAAAAATAGAAATTATTAATCATTTTATATTTTGTCAGTTCCATCTCAGTTTTTGAAATGATTTTTAATGATTAATTGTGAAATTTCCAAAATGATGTACATGATTTGGTATGATTAAAAATGATTAAAAAATTAATTATTCCAAATCACTTTGTTTAATCAGGGTTATATTAATTTTCTATTATTATTATTATTGTAATTATAATGTATTTTTTTTAATTGAGAAAAATTTTTTTTTTCACTTAAATTAAAAATGATAGTGAAATATCAAGAACCGCTCGCAGAAATTTGCAAAGCACTTATTTGTCCACTGTTTCTACGAATAAGTATATAAATTTTGTGAAATACACCCAACTTAGACTTATTACTATACAAGTTAAATAGACGCATTGATAGTTTCAATAAATATTTAAATTAAATTTTTCCCGCTCATAACATAAGTTGAACACATCTGATTATGTTGTCGGTTTATGAAAAAAATCTTAAATTTTAACATAAAATGAAAGTTGTGTTGCATATGGTTCCATCTATCCAAATTAATTTTTTTTATCAAGGTAAAAGAAATCTATGCCATAGGAATTGTAAGTTATCAGAATTATAGGCAATCGGATTTCTGTGTAATCGGAATTATATCCAATAAAATTTCTAGGCAATCGAATTCCAAGTAATCGGGATTCTAGGTAATCGGTAATCTACTTCATAGGAATTCTACGTCATTGATAATTTGGGTAATCGAATTCTGGGTTATGGAAATTTAGGTAATCAGGATCTAAGTCACCGGTAATCTGACTAATTGGTTTATAGGTAATAGACGTCTTCCCACACATAATATTCAAACGAATCTAGCGGTTCCACCAAGAAGTAAAAATGAAGTGAAATCCATCTACCACAAGCTCCACTCTTAAAATATACCATACACAACGGCTAAATGAACCTAGCGGTTCGAGCCACAAATTAAAAAGAGAGAGAGAGAGAGAATTTGTTATTCACATAGAACGCTCTTTGACTATAGCTTGGTTCAATTAGATTTCATTAAAAAATTTTAACCTGTTTTATTTTATGCCTTTGACTAAAATTACTCTTAAATATTTTTACTTTCAAATAATTTTAATTGCAAATATACTACACACTCTAGTGTGTAGAATTTCACATTCTCATGTGTTAATTTGACACACTAAATCGTGGAATTAACGTTAGTTTGTGTAAAAACAGTAAGTAACACAAATATTTGTATCAAATTTGACGAAAATTTTTTTACTGTGTAGTTTGATAATTCTATACAAAAATGTGATAAAATTATAATTTTATAACACGGACTACTGTTTTTCACAGGTTACTAAGTCGCAATGGCTTGTCTAAAGACCCTCAAGCAGAATATCGACACTATTGAGTCTGTGTTTTCAAAAACACATGAAAGATTTCAAACATCCTCGGCGACCTTAGACGAGTTGATATTTAAATTCATCGATGAAAATGGTAAAAAGCACTTGATATACGGAAATATTACTGAGGCTTATCCCACAATTCCACCAGTGTGGTTTACAGATTCTGAAAAACCTGAAGTGTTAGAAGTCGTGCAAAGCTTAAGCGAAACATCAGGTTCCGATAACTACATTATCAATCAAGTCATAAAGTTGATTAGGCAATTGTGTCGTCGTCATTTTTTACCCGAGCCACCAGAAATTGTTCAATTGGAATCACCCACTCCTTCAACGTCGAATGCTAATGTTGATGAAGTAATACCATCACCATCAGTCCAAGCTGATGACCCTAAGGAGGATGATGAAGACAACGATTTTGAGGAACACGATGATGATATTGCATTGGAAGAGATTGACGTTAAGAAAAGAAAGTCTGATGAGTTTAGTCTGCCGAATATGGATGCACAAAGTATAAAAAGAATTAAAGAGGCTAGTAATGTCGTTGGAAGCATCCAAGCCAACGATCGTTTGTTGAAAGAGCTGTCTATTGTTTATAAAAGCGATTATTATAAAAAAGGAATGTTCACCGTTAATTTGATTGATGACTGTCTTTATGAATGGGAAGTAAGAATAAAAGAAGTGGATAGTGACTCAGAACTAATGAAAGATATAGAGCTACTCAAGATTGTAGAGAAGAAAGACAGTATTCTTCTTCGAATGACCTTCTCAGCAAATTTTCCATACGAACCGCCATTTGTAAGAGTGGTACACCCTGTAATGATAGGTGGATTTGTAACACAGGGTGGCTCTCTTTGCTTGGAATTGCTGACTCGGCAAGGCTGGAGTTCTGCGTACAGTATTGAATCTTTGATTATACAGATAATATCGAGTTTAGTGAAAGGTAACGGCCGGATACGCCGATTTGCCATGTCTGATTCGCCTACAGTAAGTTCAGAGAGTGTGTACACTCTTGCTAATGCTCAAAGATCGTTCCAGAAAGTCATAGAAGTGCACACGACCCGTGGATGGCACACTCCACCAAAACAAGATGGTTGAGAACTATATAAATGAGACGACAGTGATTGATTCATCACATCTAAACACAATAATATAAGTTTTGTAAAGCATGCATTTTTTATTATGAATATAGTAGAAAGTAAATGTTGGTGATTGTGAATTGTAATTCCTAAATTTATTGAAAAAATATAATATTCCTATTCTTCATAATCAATAATTTTATACTGATTTTAGAGATGTGGTAATAAACAGGGAATTTTTTTACTTCTTAGTTTAGTCATTTATATACTGATCCACTTATTATTAACTATTTGTAGTACTATTGCAGATTTTATAAAAAGAGATTAAAAATTATTTTTGTAATTATTTACTCAAGGCTCAGTTTTCAGTTACTCAAGTGTCAAATATTTTCATAGACGAAGAGTAAGTTTATAATCAAAAACAAATAAACAACCGGTAAATTCTTCATACATTTATCATTTAATTTCCTGTGTCTTTTCATATTTAATTTTATCCCTTCCTGTACAAATATTAAGACAATTGTCTTTTTTTTTATTGTACATATGATATTTGATGATAATCGTCTCAATTCTAAAAACAAACGTAATTTTGATTATTGATTATAAATGATTATTTACATTAATTTCAAAAAAATTTTGCTTTTTTAAACAATTGTTTTTCATTAATTTTGTATTATATCGTTCTTTAATCGTTATGATTTGTTATTATAATACTCTGCCAATGATCAACTATGTTTAATTTACGTATATATATCGTTATTTACACCAATAATTCTAAAGTGATATTACAATTTTCATAAATCTAAAATTTTAATTAATGTTCGTATAATGTAAGCTTAAATTAACCTGATGAAAGTTAAATTCAATAGATAACAATTCCCGGCAAAAAATGATCAGACATGAACAGGCATGAGTCTTCAGGTCTGATCAGACATGAAAAATAACCATGCCTGATCAGGCATGAATTGACCTGATCAGACATGGTCAGGTCTGAAAGCCCATTGTTACTTTTAATTAATTATTTTGCTTAATTTTATGGATATAGTATTTAATAGAGTCATACGCAATTCTCTATAATAAATAAAAATAAAAAAAAAAATGATTACATATAATTGTACGGCTGTATCACCAGCAGTCACCCATCCAACTACTGACCACGCTCAATGCTGTTTAACTTTGGTGATATCCGTGCGCCTTGAAGTTCCCGCCTGCTTTGCTGCTATCTTATGAGACAACAATTCTATGAAGTACATAACGTATCGAATAAGTTTATCATAAATATAATATAAAAATTGATTTTATAATATATTTTGATAGTCCTAATTTATTTATTTAACCGAATCTCATTATAACATCACATTTATTTAAATAATAAAATAAGTAATGATTTTAATATTAGGCAGAAGCAGAGCATAGCAAAACATCCCATAGGAAATGTAACAAATTTTTTATTTCAAAATTATTTAAACGTAATGATAAAAATAATTTTGCACTTTTTGTGATGACCAAAAAAATTTTTTTCGTCAAAGAAAAAATTTTTATCACATCTCTCTCAGACTATGCAAGTCTGATCAGATCAACCCGGAAAAAAATGATCAGACCTGACCATGCCTGTTCATGTATGATCAGGCCTGAAATTAGACATGGTCATGCCTGTTCATGTCTGAAGTGTTAAATACGCTCAGGCCTGATCATACCTGTCCATGTCTGTTCATCCCTGTTCATGTCTAAAGCGTTAAATACGCTCAGGCCCGATCATACCTGATGTCCATACCTATTCATGCTAAGGACCAAATATGCTAAGAAAAAATTTTTGAATATGTTCAGTGTATGTACATTAATTTCGATTAATAAATTTGTAAATTATCAATAAACGGTATATTTTATTATTCAATAAATAAAAGTATTTTGATTATCATTAAAAACCTACCGTAGGGTAAATTTAATTAACTTTTATAGGCATGGACAGGCCTGATCAGACATGAACAGACATGAGCGTATTTAACCCTTCAGACATGAACAGACATGGACAGGCCTGATCAGACCTGAGCGTATTTAACCCTTCAGGCATGAACAGGTATGGACAGGCCTGATCAGAACTGAACAGGCATGATCAGACCTGAGCGTATTTAACCCTTTAGACATGAACAGGCCTGTTCAGGAATGATCAGACCTGAGCGTATTTGACGCTTCAGACATGAACAGATCTGATCAGACATGAAAAGGCATGAACAGGCCTGATCAAACCTGAGCGTATCTAACCCGTCAGACATGAACAGGTCTGATCAGACATGAACAGGCCTGAGCGTATTTGACGCTTCAGACATGAGCAGGCATGGACAGGCATGATCATGTCTAATTTCAGGCCTGATCATACATAAACAGGTATAATCAGGTCTAACTTCAGGCCTGATCATACATGAACAGGCATGGTCAGGTCTGATCATTTTTTCCCAGGAATACAAAAAAAAATATTGTGAAAAAAAAGTAGTAACAAAATTCTAATTCAATATTATAAAACAAAAAGTGAATACAAATACAATTCGAGACAAAACTATTTCACATACTTACACAATGGAAAAGTTGTCAGATTTTCATTATCTTTAGTGTTGTTTGTAATAATATTGAGATAAGGATATTACAATCCTAGAAATAAAATTTTTGGAAACTGTACATTAGTTTCACGGATTTCAATACTTCAATCCATAACAATATTTAGAATTTTTTTAACAATTATACTTTTTGTCATGAAATTAATCAAAAGTCGGATAATTTAAAAAAAAAAAATTTTTTTTCCAATTTTATTTTTTCAATAAAAAATAAATTTCGAAAACGTGATAAAATTAAAAAGATTTACTCCATTAAAACATGCAGACACTTGAAGATTTTTTTGTTTTTTTTTTTTTAATAGCAAGCTAGGTGTAGAAAATTATTTTATAGAAAATTGGACTGTTTAACTAAATATGGACTTTATTAAATACATTTTTCTTGCTATAATCTATTAGTAAAGAAATTTTCAAAAATTGTCAGATATCTTTCAATTTCAATATCAAAAAAGTTTACATTTTATAAATTTTTTTTTATAAACAAAATATGAAAAAAAAATACTTTAAAACGGTTGGCTTTTGTGGACACGTTTTATGAACGATTTTTAGTTGACTTGAAATTGTCGTCAACAATAAAAGCTTCAAAAGTAATGGAAAAAATTATTCTATTATTATTTATTATTTATTACAATAAATCCACAATAAAACAGAATAATTTGGAAAAAAAGTGAAAATGAATTTATCAGACATCTAACAATTATATGATTCTTTTTATTGAAAAAATAATTAGGAAAGAAAAAAATTCTTATAAAAATTTCACGTGTAGAAAATTTGAAAAACCACAAGCACAATTTTCTCAAAATATTTTTTTAGTCTTAATTTAATTAAAAAAAAAAAAAATCCAAATATTTTTAGGTGTCTGCTGATTTCATATAATAAAAAAAATGTTTTGAAAAAGTTAATTTTCCGATTTTTCCTGCCATTAAAAACAAAGTGACCAAGAAACTAAAAAAATTACCTATCTTTTTTTCCGTAGCATCAAAATTTGAATAGCCAAATACTTACAAAATGAAATATCAAAAGTTGTTAACTACTTTTTAAATACTACCACGGAGCTTAGATAGAAGGAGAACGCACGCAATGTATAAAGATGTCCTCGAAATGAGGGGAAAATAAAGTTTCATTACAGAGCGCGCAGCTACTGTCTCGATCCACTTTTTAAATTTAGCGGTTAAAAGTATTCGATCAAATACTTTATCCATAACCAAAAATAATGATTAGGATTAAATAATTGTTATAAAAAAAAGGATAATTAAAACTGTAATTCATGGGGTGAAATTATTCAAAATACGTAAATGTTCCGTAAATTAATAATACATTAATTAATTATAAAAGAAACCTCTAATTTTATATTGCTTTATACTTTCAATATGTCTTGAAATTGTCAAATACATTACAAAAAGATTTACTTTTTAGTTAATAGTTATTTAATAATTAAATTATTATTATTATGTATGGTGAAATAGTTATTTGATAGGAATTAAAAATAAAAATTACATATTAATTTTTATTTTAAGAAAGTTCGGCTGCCCAATTTTAAAACACAGTAATTGCAAAATTTTTATACCTGATTTTTTCTAGTATTGTTGCATTTTTTATAACTTTTAGGATATAATTTCAAGTATTTCTTCTTAAAAATATTTATATTAAAGTATTTTCTATTCACAAATCAAATTTTTCATCAATATCTATCTAAGCTCCGTGATACTACTCCGAGAACATTGAGGACCGTTTCACCCGTCAGAGGCGCTACCCTAGCGGTTTTGTAAATGCCGAAAAAATGTCGCAATTATACAGTATTAATGCGGTATTTTTTCAGCATTTTTTCGGTTGTTTTGGTCAGTTTTTTTATCTAAAATATTTAGAATCTTTACGCTGAAAATGTGGCATATTTACGGTAATAAGGCGGTAAAATGATTGTATTAAAACCATATTTAAAAGATGGTGTCAAATTAAATAACGCTCGGACTGGGATTCGAACCCAGAACCTCCTGGGGACATATCGGCTACTCTACCATTTGAGCTACCCGGTCTATACCACATTGTTTTTTTTGCTTATTCTATATACATTAAGCCACACCGTCCATCTTACGATAAGCATATTTAAAATTAAATAATATAATTATATATGTGAAATAATATAACTTATCGATTTTAGAAAATTTGCAATTTTCTAAGTGAGAAATTAAAAATTGAAATTAAAATTAGAATATATTTACTTAACATATGTATTATTTTATATTAGTTACTGCTAAATACCTAATTAAAAAATAATATTCTACATATTTTTTATTTAAAAACAGTATTTGTTTTTGCAAAGTAGTGATGGAGAATAAAAAGCAAAATTTGAAATTTTTCATTTTATTCATTTCTAACATAGAAGTGAACTAAAAATAAAACTAAATCTTTAATAATTGTCCATTATGTCAGAAAATATTCGGCAAAATTACTGTATTATTACGGTAATTATTTGGAATTTTTTGGGTAAAATTTGGGCATTAATGCGGTAATTGTATAGTATATTTTTGGTAACTGTACAGCATAAGTGCAGTATATATACTGGATAACTACAGTATAAAAACTGGCCAAAACAACTATAGTTTAACCGCATTATTACCGAATTATAACGGTAAATATACGGCATGAGCATAAATTCCGAAAAATTACGGTATTTTTACGGCATTCTCAAACCGCGAGAGTAGTGCTGTTGTTAAGAGCATTAATGAATTATCCAATACTCCGAAAGATCCAATGTTACATTTGGCTGTTCTCAGCGGTGAATATTCAATGGTTAAACTACTGTTAGAAAATGGTTTTAACGTAAATTTCAACGATTCTAAAGGATCAAAATCAATTCATTTGGCTATTAGATTGAGACTTTTAAGCATTGTACAATTGTTATTGGAGCTTGATGTAGATGTAAATGCAAAAACTAAAGAAGGATATACTCCGCTTTTTCTGACTGTATTCCTCTCGGTGAATCGATTTACGCACGATCGAATTTCACTAAGTTCTGAGCAAGATGCAAAAATATTGAAACTTCTTTTAGATTACAACGCTGACATTAATATTGCTAATCAACACAACCATGCTATCCTTCATTATGCTAACATTTTTACACGTAAAAACTTTTCTCCTAGATTTCAGGATATGTCCTATGAATATGATTCACGAAAAATTGAAGCTTTAATCAGTCAAGTTGCCAAGTTACAAAGTCAAAATTTGTATGTTTCGGCAGGTAATTTACAAGGATTGTCGTCTATCAAAGAAAGTAGATTTATGAGATACTACCAAATGTGCTAAGAAGAATTGATGAAAATGGTTGATGAAAAAATACCAAACACAACCATTCCACTTTATAATTTTATCACTAAAAGTGATCATTATTTGGCATCATTTGTGAAGAATGGCAATGTTAAAGGATTTGTGTTATCAGATACAATTGTAAATCGATTTCCTATCTATGCATCCACAGTAAGAATTTGTTTTTCAAGAGGAGTGAGGAGAAACTTTTTACTAAAAGAAAGTATGAAAATTTTTTAAAATAATTGGCCTTAAGCCTCTGACTTGCTGCCAAATTGTTTAATATATATATATTCAAGTATTTAAATAACAATGATTTACGAAAATTTATATGGATGTTTAAATAAAAATATTTATTATAAAATGTTTACACATAAGAAAAAAAGAATATTTATGATAAAAATAATATAAAATAAAAATTTTTTTCGTTGTAAGACCGAATAATTTCATATCATTATATACGATTAAATATAATAATCTATGTTATGTATTATTGTTAGTATGATTCATATAGAAAGATTGTTGAAAAATTTTATAAAATTATGATTTTTTAATACGTACTATTCTTTTTCACAGGTAATTAAATTGCAATTGCTTATCTCAAGACTTTCAACCATAATATAGACACTATTGAGTCTGTGTTTTCAAAAACATATGAAAGGTTTCAAACATCCTCGACAAACTTGGACAAGTTGATATTCAGATTCATCGATGAAAATGGTGATAAACATTGAATATAGCACAATATGATTGCGGGTTATTTTTAGATCTAGACTTGAAATTTAATTGGAGTATTGTTTTGACTTTCACAGATTCCAAATCCGATCGGATTGGCCTGTACCTCTATTCCATTTGATTATTCTTGCTAATATCCATTGTAACTTTCACCGTGCAATCACTATAACATTGCCGTGGCTTTTTTACAAAAATGAATAATAATTGACACGACGAAAAGAATTTGAAATGAGCATTGAAAGTTTCAGTTCAAGTAATGGCAGGTCTCACCAGTAGAAATCTGATCTTACAGTTGAAATCTGCCTAGCTTAAGAGCAGTTGATAGTTGATTTTCAAACGTGTTTTTCTCATGTATGTGATAAAATTTAGAAAAAAAAAAAACGCTTCGCTCTTCGATAGATAATTTAATTATCTATCGAAGAGCGAAGCGCTTTTTTTGGGAAATTTTCATTTATTTATGCATAAAATGCGTTTTAAGATTCCATTTGTTGTACAAGTATGACAGAGATACTTCCGTTTGTCCAATAGAGGGCGAGAGAGAGAAAAAATGTAAACCCTTCTTAAGGTAGTACCTCCACGAAAAGCATATTTCAAGAAACTTATGGAATGTTTTTTATCGAAAGATAAATATATTAATAATTTACCACCAAAATTTCAAATTAATTTACCGCACCGTTTTTGAGTAATTAATTTTCGAAATAGCATCTTTTACACGCAGAGGTATAAAAAGATGGTAAAGTTAGTATGAAATCTATTAGCATCACTCGAGTAGTACGGAAGTAGAATCCATTTTTAATTGAACTTGACATCACACACGAAGATTCCTACTAAATTTTAAGTCTGTAGAAGTTACAGTGAGGAAATTAAAATTTTAGATTTTAACACCCCACCCCCATGATCTTTATTGGAAGTGATTCGTTGTAAAATCCGCTTTTAGATCATTTCTATATTACATATAGAAGAATTCTACTTAATTTGGAGTGTATAGCTAAGGAGCTATAGCTTGGAAATTAAAAATTTTAATTCTTAACACCCACCCGAGCAAACCCCTGTAAAGTAAGTTAACCTAAAATTCATTCGTATATTATTTCTACATCTTTTACAGAAAACTCCTACCCAATTTGGAGTTTATAGGAGCTATAGATTAAAAACGGGAATTTTTCATTGTTAACGCCCCCGCAACCCCCTTTGGCGGAGGAATTTCTTAAAATCCGTTCTTAGCTGATCTCTACATAGCCGAAAATATTCCTACAAGGTTTCGAATTTCTAAGCCCTGTGGTTCCCGAGATTTCGTGATGGTGATGAATAACGATATAGATGGAAATCTCCTTTAATTATTTAGATAGATATAATCTATAGATTTAAAATATTTGTTCTTTCGTAGATTTCTTATTTTTGAACATAAATATTTTGGGTAGAATCACCAACTCCTTCAACATCGAATGCTAGTGCTGATGAAGTAATACCATCACCTCCTTATTAAAAAAAAAAGATTTAAAACGATTCAACCCATGCAAAATCTATATCTATATACCGATGGCCATCAGTCCAAGCTGATGAACCTAAGGAGGATGATGAAGACAACGATTTTGAGGAACAAGATGATATTGCATGGGAAGAGATTGACGTTAAGAAAAGAAAGTCTGATGAGTTTAGTCTACCGAATATAGATGCATAAAGTATAAAAATAATTGAAGACGCGAGTAATATCGTTGGAAGCATCCATGCCAACGATCGTCTGTTGAAAGAGCTGTCTATTATTTATAAAAGCGATGATAAAAACGAAATTTTCGCCGTTAATTTGATTGACGACTGTCTGTTCTTTATGAATGGGACGTATTAGATATAAAAAAATTTGATAGTGACTCAGAACTAATGAAAGATCTAAAGCTACTCAAGATTGAAGAGAAGAAAAACAGTATTCTTCTTTAAATGACCTTCTTAACAAATTTTCCACACGAACCGCCATTAGTAAGAGTGATACATCCTGTAATGATGCGTGAATTTGTAACACATGGTGGTTCTCTTTGCTTGGAATTGCTGACTCAGCAAGACTGGAGTTCTGCGTACAGTATTGAATCTTTGATTATACAGATAATATCGAGTTTAGTGAAAGGTAACGGCCGGATACGCCGATTTTCCATGTCTGATTCGCTTACAGTAAGTTCAGAAATTGTTCCATAAAGTCATACAAGTGCACGCGACCCGTGGATGGCACGCTCCACCAAAACAAGATGGTTAACAACTACATAAATAAGACGACAGTAATTGATTCATCTCATCTAAACATATAAGCATATAAGTTTTGTAAAGTATGTATTTTTTATTATGAATATAGTAAAAGGTAAATAATATTTGTGATGATAAATTGTAATTCCTAAATTTATTGAAAAAATATAATATTCCTATTCTTCATAATCAATAATTTTATACTGATTTTAGAGATGTGATAATAAACTGAGAATTTCTTTACTTCTTATTTTAGTTTAGTCATTTATATACTTATCCACTTATTATTAACTATTTGTTGAACTATTGCGGGTTTTATAAAAAGAGATTAAAAATTATTTTTGTGATAATTTACTCAAGGCTAGTTTTTTAGTTACTCAAGTATCAGAAATCCACAGATTCGGTAGAATCTGGCGCCAAGTTCCGTTCAAATCCGTTGTAAACGGAGCGCCAGACTACCGAGTATGTTTACCATAAGCAGAACGATATTTTCAGGTTGCAAAATTTTATTCATTCTACAGACCTTTTTTTTCTTCAATGATACTCTATAATAATACGTTATATGTTATATTATCAATATTAATTAATAATGGTCTTTGAAAATAATAAATTCTATTTAAAATTAATTAAATTCACTGGCACAAACTATAGCGACCCAGATTTTTAGATCCTGACTTTTTTCTTATGGAGAAAGTGACATGCCACAGACTAAATAATTCGAGAATCCATGGTAATCCTTCTATAGATAGGAAACTACAGTTAGAAATAGTATATTACACATCTAGGGCAGTAAAATAAGAAATGTCTCAGATCACATGCAATTGTTGTCCGAGGCGAAGCCGAGGTCAATAAACATGTGATCTGAGGCTTTCTTATTTACTGCCCGTGGTGTGTATACTATTTTTCTCCTCGACGGAGGCGGAAAGCGGCATTTTCGTTTAGCGCAGCGGGAGGAAAATTGACGCTTTCCGCCCGGAGGTGAGAAAAAAATATTTCACAGCTTGCACCTACACCCGCCAGGGTGCGCTGGAATTATTTCTACATAAACTGTAGCTTCAAGAGGATAGTCTGTTATAAAAAATTCAGCCAACGCAAGATTTAAGTTGATACCAATTGTCAATTTTTATTATAATTACAAAAAATACTAAAATCCGAACAAAAACAGTTTCACTGTGAAAAATCGCGCCAAGTCCACGTTCATAAGACTTTTAAGAAAAAAAAATTTTTTTTTCTTTACAAAAAGATATAAAATCAAAATATAAAAAAATCCAAGTAACCGATATGATTGTATATAACTTTCGGAAATTAAAAAACATTTTGTTGTAAATTTAAAAATTAAAGAAATAATTTTGGAACGTACTTGGTGTGCGTCATTGTGTATGTCAAATTTTTTTTCAGTCTTAGTAGATAGATTTTACGAATTTTATAAAAAGTAAAATATTTTGCAACCACGCACACTAAATTAAATTACCTTTAATGTTGTTTGTAATAATATTAAGATAAAAATTATAATCTTAGAAATAATATTTTTGGAGACTTTACGTTAGTTTCACGGCTTAGAATACTTCAACTCATAACAATATTTAGAATTGTTTTAACAATTATACTTTTTTCTTAAAATTCATCAAAAGTAGGATAATTTAGTAAAAAAAATTTTTTTCAATTTCAATTTTTCAATAAAAAATAAATTTCGAAAAAATAATAAAATTAAAAAGATTCACTTCAATAAAACATGCAGACACTTGAAGATTTTTTTTTTTTTTTTTCAAGCTAACTAGGTCCAGAAAATTATTTTACACAAAATTGGACTGCTTGTAATTTTTTTGAGTTTAACTAAAGATGGACTTTATTAAATACATTTTTCTTGCTATAATATATTAGTAAAAAAATTTTCGAAAATTGTCAGATGTCTTTCAATTTCAGTATCAAAAAAGTTTACATTTTAAAACGTTTTTTTTTATAAACTAAGTATGAAAAAAAAAAATAAAACTTAAAATCGCTTAGCTTTTTGTGGGCACATTTTATGAACGATTTTCAGTTGACTTGAAATTTTCGTTACCTGTAAAAGCTTCAAAAGTAATGAACAAAGTTATTCCATTATTATTAATTATTTATTACAATATAAATCCGCAGTAAAACAGAATAATTTGGAAAAAAAGTGAAAATGAATTTAGCAGACATCTGACGATTATATGGTTCTTCTTATTGAAAAAATTATTAGGAAAGAAAAAAATTTTTATAATTATTTCATGTGTAGAAAATTTGAAAAACCACAAACACATTTTTTAAAAAATATTTTTTATTACATCTATTTTTTATTACAATTACATGTGATCTGAGACGTACATTTCTTGCTTTACTGCCCTTGATGTGTAATATTCTATTTAGTCTCAATTTAATTAAAAAAAAAAATTTTTTTAATATTTTCAAGTGTCTGCTGATTTCATATAACAAAAAAAATTTTTTGAAAAAATTAATTTTCCGATTTTTTCTGCCATATAAAAACGAAGTGATCGTGAAACTAAAAAAATTTGCTAACTTTTTTTCCCGTAACATTAAAATCCGAACAAAAACAGCTTCACTGTAAAAAAAAATTAGGAAAACGGTTGACCCTGAAGGCCATCCCTGCAACTTCCCGCTACTTTCGTAATTAAGCGCTCAACATCGCACATTACGTTTTTAAACTCAAAGAGCTCGAAAAACATAATTTTTGTGTAATTTTGAGCTTTCCGAGCTCAAAAGTCTGATAGAAGTTTAATAAAACACTATTTTTTGAATTTTCAAACCGCAATAACTTTTGAATGAATGAACCGATTTTCAGGCGGTTGGCAACATTCGACGCAGTTTTTCAAATTCTATGATACATTTTTAAACACAAATTGATTAAGAGCTGATTAGTTTTTGGAATTGATCGGTCGAGCCGTTTAAAAGTTATTCGGAAAAAACCACATTTGGAAAAAAATTTTTTCGCAGTTTTTCTAAGATTTCTCAAAATCTATCGGCCCAAATCAGTCCAACTTGTATTTAAAATCTAAGTTTAGTCGAAGCCTTTCGAATGGCACCAACCGCGATCAAACCGGTCAAGCCGTTCAAAAGTTATGAGAGGTTTACACACACACACACACACACACACACACACACATACACACACACACACATCCGTACATACATACAGACACTTTCGCGGGAATCGTCAGGGAAGCTTCCTAAGACCTCAAAACGTCGAGATTTGACGAAAACTCGATTTTTGAAAAACGGGGTAAAAACAATAACATCCCGATTTTTGGAAATTTTCAATTTTTCTAGCAGGAAGTTAAAAGAAGTGTGTAAAGTTCAAGACATTATTAAAAATGATAACAAAATTTTGAGGCCTGTCCTCAGAAGTTTTAGCAATCTATGCTATAGTAATATGTATAAATTTCGAAGAATGTCTTGAAAATAAGTGGAAATTTTCAGCACAGACCTGAAAATATATATATGGTCTCAAAGTGCACATAAGTCCTCAAACAATACATTCGCTCGAAATTGTATCAAAATTTTGAACTCATGTCCTTGAATTATAAGGAATGCTTTAAACATTGGAGACAGTCTTCGAAATTTTAACTTTGAAATTTATATATAAAAAAAAAAAACTCTCATCCCCGATTGCCAATTGTATTTTTAACGTAATTAAAGAAAAAAAATAGGGTGTCTCAAACTATACGTTACACATATATATATATATATATACATATAGACACAGTGACAACATCGCGAGGGTAGTCAGGGAAGCTTCCTATGACCTTAAAACGTCGAGATCTGATGAAAACTCGATTTTTCAAAACAGGGTGAAAACAATAACTTCCTAATTTTTGAAAATCTTCGATTTTGTTAGTGGGAAGTTAAAAATGTCGCAGTGATTTTAAAAAAACACTTGTTTTCAAATCTTTTATTGACGATATCTTTTGAACTAATTAACCGATTTCTACGTTTTTGGCGGCAATCGACGCGGTTTTTTAAGCTCTATAAATTATGCTATGTCATCAAAAGTGATCCGAGAAGAAATGACGAAGTTATGTGAAAAAACACTTTTCGGTTTTCGGTTTTCTTTCGTTCACGATATCTCTCTAACGAATCAACCGATTTTGATCGGGTTGACGCCGATCGGCGTGGTTTTCAAGCTTAAGGGCGGATTAGTTTTGAAGTTGATCGATAGAGCCGTTTAAAAGATATTCCAAAAACTACTTTCAAAAATGATTTTTTCTTATTTTTTAAGATTTTTCAAGATTTCTTAAAATCTATCGGTCCGAATCGGTTCAAATTCTCAGGAAATCTAAGTTCAGCGTAGCCCTTTCGAATGGCACCAACCGCGATGAAATCGGTTCAACCGTTCAAAAGTTATAAGCGAGTCACATAGTCACACACACACACACACACACACACACACACACACACACACACACACACATACATACATACATACATACATACATACAGACATAGTGACAACATCGCGGGGGTAGTCAGGGAAGCTTCCTGTGACCTTCAAACGTCGAGATCTGATGAAAACTCGATTTTTGCCAAACGGGGTAAAAACAATAACTTCCCGATTTTTGAAAATCTGAGATTTTTAGCGGGAAGTTAAAAATCGCGCCAAGTCCACGTTCATAAGACTATTAAGAAAAAAAAATTTCTTATTTCTTTACAAAAAGATATAAAATAAAAAAATTAAAAAATCCAAGTAACCAATATGATGTATTTGATTTTCGGAAATTAAAAAAAATTTTATTGTAAATTTGAAAATTAAAACAAAAATTTTGGAACGTATTTAGTGTGCGTGGTTGCAAAATATTTTACTTTTAATGAAATTCGTAAAATCTATTTACTAGGACTTTAAAAAAATTGAAATACACAATGACGCACACCAAGTACGTTCCAAAATTTTTTTTTAATTTTCAAATTTACAATAAAATTTTTTTTAATTTCCGAAAATCAAATACAATCATATCGGTTACTTGGATTTTTTAATATTTTGATTTTATATCTTTTTGTAAAGAAAAAAAAATTTTTTTTTCTTAAAAGTCTTATAAACGTGGTCTTGGCGCGATTTTTTACAGTGAAACTGTTTTTGTTCAGATTTTAGTATTTTTTGTAATCCTATAATAAAATTAAGATGAAATATATGAAAATATATGTGTTGCAAACTATTCGTAATCCTATAATTAATTAATCCTATAATAAAATTAAGATGAAATATATGAAAATATATGTGTTGCAAACTATTCGTAACGTGATTGGCTGAAAGTAATTATAATATACATAAACGACACAATAATATATCATGAGCATATAATGTATTGTATGTATACTTTAGTTAGTTTCATTCACTGAGTGAATTTCACTCATGCGGACTACATCTAAAGTTAACTTAAAGCAGCACTCGCATTGCACACGGTAATAAGAGGCGCTACATGTAAAACTTGAGTATTTATTGAAAGAGCGCGGTTAATTTGAATACAACCAGAGTATATACATACGTATTTTATTCATCAAAATAAAATTTATTTTTAAAGTATTTGTTCTAATAAATTTTTTCCGAATAACAACTTTATCTTTTTATAAATTAATTGTCAAAATATATATATAACCAAAACGGATTAAATTTAGCAAAAAATAAAAATAATTTTATTCTTATTGTTAATTTTTCGCACATGTACGGGTGGAGTAAGTAGTGGGGTTGTAGGGTCCCTATATTATTTTAAGTACTATATTACATATATTACCACTTACGAAAAGTATTTATAATTTTTTCTAATAGGTGAAGCCATCATGAAGTTTTTTTTCCTCTTGAAATATTAGAATTTTATTATTTAGCATAACATTTATTAATTTTTATACATATATTATTCATAAAAAAAATAGTTCATCATGTATGAAAATGAAATTAGCAGACATCTGACAATTTTAATCATTGAAAGAATTACAACTAAAAAATTAAAATAAAATTAGAAGATCTTTTCGAAAAACGATAAATGCACTTTTTGGAAATTAAAAGAAAAATTTTACATACAGAAGATTTTTTTGAAAAACTATAAGTGCAATTTTTGGAAATATTTTTTTAGTTCTAATTTAATTAATGAAAAAAAAAAACAAAAAATTTTTAAGCGACTGCTGATTTCAGTATTATCATCACATTATCAATAATTTTCAAATAAAACAATTGAAAATTAAAAATTAAAAATGAGTTGACAACAAATTAAATTAAAGGCTGGATTCTAGGAATCGAATACGTTGTCACGTGGTGAATTTGAAAAATATATGGGTCATTCCATGTCAAATCGACCAATAGTTGGAATCGACCCCCTTCAATTTGGATAAATTTTGGTCAGAAGTTTTCTTTTATCATATATAATTTAGCATGATATAATTTGTTATTTGTCCTTTTTTTACTTCATTTGTAGTTGTTGACGCCACTTATCGTCTTATTAACATGGGAACAATTTATAATTTGAGATTGAGAACCATTAATGTGCAGAAATTTGTAAGTAAATAAGTATTCGAAAAAACGAAAAGAAATTGATATTTTCATGAAATTATTTCCGATTTTTATTAAAAATTAATATTTGTTTGAGTTATTTGAGGTTGAAAACTGTAATTGAAGTGAAGAAACGGACAAAATATATCATGCGTTAAAAAAATAAAAAATTATATCTTAACATGCGTTAAGGATGACTTCAAGATTATATTCAAAAAATAAAAAAAAAGTTGAAATTAATTTATTATTTAATATTTCCACGTCGTGCATTCAATTTTTAAATGCTAAAAATTACAATATTATGTATCTGCATAACTTTACCTTATTTAGAAGTTGCAAAAAACAAAAAAAAATTTTTTTTTTAAATTAAAAAATTCATATTTTTGAAAAAAAAAACACCCCTCCAAAAATTTCAGGATCTTTTAAGATCAGTGCAAGGTATTATACAAAAAAAATTGAGCCAAAATTTTAATGGCGGTCGTCATTTTTGACGATTTTCAAAAATTCGAAATTTGAGAAATTTAGCATTTTTCGAAATTTTTTTCTAAAATATTTTTTTTTCAATAGTCCTAAGTGTCCCCTTTCAAACAAACGAAAGCCCATTCCTGTATCTATAATAGCGTTCGAGATATTACAAAAACAAAATTGAAAAACTGGAAAAATCGCTAAATTTTGAATTTGGATATCTTTTGAAAAAAATTTTTTTATTTTTTTTCCTTTGGCAGAACGTTATATGATAAAAGAAAATTTCTGATCAAAATTTATCCAAATCGAAAGGGGTCGATTTCAACTATTGGTCGATTTGACATAGAATGACCTATATTAGTTTATTGTTGATTGATGGAATTTTTTTTATCATCTTAAATGTTTATTATTATCACATATTTTTCACGTATTAAAGTAACATAAATTATATAAAATACTATTTTATTTTATTAATTGAAAGTTGAAAATAAATTTTTTATTATCGTTAGCAACTAACTGTTGTGTAAATATGGGACGGCGTAAAATTATACGAACAATAGAGGAAAGAAGAATACATTAGACGAATACAATGTGAAAAAAAAAGAAAAGGCAACGTAATCCACAAATTGTTAAAGAAAAAAACTACCCAATCAATTCTCTCATATTAGATCATCTTCAAATAATTTCAACAGATATCATATTATAAATAGTAATTCGGAAAATGTTACTATAACACCTTCTGGCAATGCTAACTGTCCCTCAGATTCTGCTTTATATGATATTATGAACAATTTTGTAAATCTTTCGTCTACGCCAGGTAATATATCATTGTTTAGATACCCAGAAAATAACAACCTGATTTCCAATCCTATGCATCACAATACTTCATCACAATACTTAGAAATTCAAGAGCATTACATCATTGGTGATATGATTGTTAAATGTTGACATTGTAATGCAAAACATTTTGTTGCTGAAAAAGTCGCTAATAAATATAATTATTTTAATGATTGTTGCCGTCATGGCGAAGTAGATTTGAATCAAACAGATCCTCCAGCTTTAATAAAATCTTGATTTTCGGGAATTCATGAAAAATCACAAAATTTTTTTGATTGCATTAGAAATTTTTAATAGTCTATTCTCTTTTGCTTCTTCCCATGCTAACTTAGCAAATCTTTCTTCTCAAAGACGTTGGTCATATTGTTTCAAGATTCAGGGACAGATATATTATCAAGTAGGGGAAGGGAGTGGGCCCCCTAAAATTTAGAAGGACTCAAAATTTTAGGGGCAAAGTGGGCCCCTGAAATTTTTATAAAAAGGTGAATAATAAATCATTTATACTTTTAATAATGATTAAAAGTGGTTTTGTCAAAAAAAAATTGTCATTGATTATAAAAAGTAAGAAAAAGAAATAAAAGAACGGTTCGTCAAATTTTGCCATATTGCTTTTTCGTAAAGGGTAATGAGAAACAAAGACTAAAAGAAAAGAAATATGTCAATAGGTTCATTCGCACGCTTTTCATATTAAAAATAGCAGATTATTGATGGAACGATTTTATTAAATTTTTTAAGTCTATAGCTTCGCTGAAAGTTGACCTTTGAAAATTTTTGGTATTTTTTTTTTTGGAAAATACATTTGAAAACAAAAATTTTCTATATGATACGTTTCCGGAAGATCAATTTTTAAAAAATTCATTCATTGTTGGGTTGGGTAAAAATTTTTAAAAATCCTAAAAACAGTTTTTGGTAGTGTAGGAAAGGACAAAAATTTTTCAGTCGAATCAAAAAGGATCGAGTTCAAAAGTGATCAATTTGACAAATAAAATACCCTGTATTTTCTGTAATTCTCCTAATTTTTTAAAAGAAGTAATTTGTTAAAAACGTCATAATAGATAATGAAAGAACAACAGTTTTGTTTGGAAGTGGTCGTAGATAAAAATTTAAAACTATACAAAAATTTAAGATGTTAATATCTCCTGAAATATTGATGTTAGCAATTTAGTGCTCGGGATCTTTTGTAGAAAATCAAATTTACTACAAGTTAGGTATTCAAATGTTTTTCGTAGCTCTTCTCAGTGACGAGAAAAGGACAGAAAAACGTAAATTTTATGAAAAAATTGGATTTGGTGGTCCATACTCCCTCGCCAGTGTGAGTTACGATTACGCCACGATGGGTAGTTTTGTGGAACATTCAATTCTAAGTAAAATAACCCACCTTTGATTGAAATAATGCTATGAAATGCTGCTGAGCTGTGAAAATTTAAGGAAACAGCTCGAGTTTTACGTGCATATTTAATGGGAAATCTTTTCACACCTTGATCGAGCTTTGAGAAGTTACATTATCCCCAATGTTACTGAACTTATAATAAGTGATGCTCTAATATATGAAATATGTATAGACGTGTTTTCTATTATTTCATCTGCACGTAACATTCCTGACAGTGGTATAATGAGTGTACATAGGATTCGTGTTACTAGACGTTTACGAAAATGATAATCCTATTTAAATACTCACTAGAAATTTAAACAGTGCGCTAGGCGCGCGCCTTAATTTTAACCAATGATAAATCGTGGCCCGGTTTTTGCGAATTTCGACTTATAACTAACTTCAATACTTTTATATATTTTTATTGAGAGGATTATTTTTGGGAATAATTTTTCGGAGTATCCATTATTTTAGTAAATATCAAACAAGTGAATGCACAAAAGATTTGATTACGGGTCTCTGAGTTATTACTAAAGCATTACTTGCACGCGCGCGCTTGCGCGCGAATATCATTTCTAGTTATAATAAAAATTTACAATTAGTACCAACTTAAATCTCGCGTTGGCTGCATTTTTTATAGCAAACTATCCTCTTGAAGCTACAGTTTATGTAAAAACAATTCCAGCGCACCCTGGCGGATGTAGATGCAAGCTGTGAAATGTATTTTTTTAACTGTAGTTTCCCATCTGTTGGAAGATTACCATGCATTCTCGAATTATTTAGTCTGTAGCATGTCACTTTTTACATAGAAAAAAAGTCAGGATCGAAATTTTTGAGCTTGCTATAGTTTGTGCTGATAAAATTTAATAATTTCAAGTAGATTAATTATTATAATTGAATATAATTAATTAATATAAGTAAAATAAAGCATGAATTACTGTTATAATATAAAATTTAGGAACAAGAAGTACCGTAGAATTAAATAAAATTTTGCAACTTCAAAATACCTTCTGCTTACAGTAAACATAGTCGGTAGTCTGGCGCTCCGCTTACAACGGATTTGAACGGAACTTGGCGCCAGATTCTACCGAATCTGTGGATTTTAATAGCCAAAAACTTAGAAAATGAAATATCAACAGCTGTTAACTACTTTATTAATACTTTATTATAATACCACTTTGAGATTCTCCGAGATCTACCTTTCTCTCACAGTTTCATAGTCTATGTACGGACTATGGAAATTATACACTGTGTAAAATGTGTACAGTCTCCATAGTGCTGACCTCGCTATTGTAGAATTATGGTTATAGGTGATTACATATTTTATAAGTATTTTTTGGTGATTAACCGAGTCAAATATATATACTACAGGACAGCAATTATATTTTGCACTTTTAACTTTCTGCATTAACTATATTCGTAAGTATTATTTGAAAAAAAAACAATTTATTTAGCTATCTAATATTCAACTATAAATTATAAATATTTAAACATTAAATAATTCTAGATTTATTATCAATAAGCAAATCATGGCTGATTTAGAGCTCTATTATGAGATGCGAAATATAATAAAGGCTGGAAATCTTGAAAAAATGAAACAAATAATAAACAATTACGGGTTATCATATTGTTCCGCTTGGGATGATGGTTATAAACTACTCACAGAAGCTTGTGTACAAAATCACAGTCATTTAGCAGAGTATCTGCTATCGAAAAATGCTAAAATCAACTGTGACTATGATCTAATGTCACCTCTTCAAGCAGCTGTTATGAATAACAATAAAAAATTAATTAAATTACTTTTGGAGCATGGCGCTAAAGCTTATACAAATAGAAATAATGGACCGCTTCAAATAGCTATTAAAAATAAAAGTTTTGAAATTGCAAAACTTTTGAGCATAATGCTGTTAATAAAAGCATTCATGAATTATCCGATACCCCGGAAGATCCAGCGCTACATTTGGCTGTTCTTAGCGGTGAATACTCAATGGTTAGACTACTGTTAGAAAATGGTTTTAACGTACATGTCAGCGATTCTAAAGGATCAAAATCAATTCATTTGGCTATTAGATTGAGACTTTTAAGCATTGTACAATTGTTGTTGGAGTTTGATGCAGATGTAAATGCAAAAACTAAAGAAGGATATACTCCGCTTTTCCTGACTTTATTTCTCTCGCAGATTCGATTTACGGACGACGAAATTCCAGTAAGTTCTGAGCAAGATTCAAAGATATTAAATCTCCTTTTAGATTACAACGTTGACATTAATATTGTTGATCGACATAACCATGCTATCCTTTATTATGCTAACACTTTTACACATGAGCACTTTATTCCTATAGTTTGGGACATATCCTATGAACATGATTGACGGAAAATTGAAGCTTTAATCAGTCAAGTTGCCAAGTTACAAAGTCAAAATTTGTATGTTTCGGCTGGTAATTTACAAGGATTGTCGTTTATCAAAATAGATAGATTCGTGAGGTACCGCCAAATGTGCCATGAAGAGTTACTGAAAATGGTTGATGAAAAAATACCAAACACAACCATTCCACTTTATAATTTTATCACTAAAAGTGATCATTATTTGACATCATTTGTGAATAATGACAATGCTAAAGGATTTGTGTTGTCAGATACAATTGTAAATCGATTTCCTATCTATGCATCCACAGTAAAAAATTGTTTTTCAAGAGGAGTAAGGAGAAGCTTTTTATTAGAAGAAAGCATGAAAATTTTTGAAAATAATTGGCCGTACGCCTCTAACTTACTGCCAAATTGTTTAGTATATGTATTTAAAAATTTAAATAATAATGATTTACATGAATTTATATGGATGTTCAAATAAGAAAATTCATTATAAAATGTATACACTTAAGGAGTAACCCTGGTTAAAAATACTGATCGAAAAGAATTGAAAAGCGGTCACTCCATGCAAACTGTATATCTATATATACAAACAAAAGAATTTAAATTATTAAAAAGAATTTAAATTTCACCATTTTCAATTCTTTTCAATCAATATTTTTAAACAGTAAAGAATATTTCTAATAAAAATGAAATAAAATAAAAATTATTTTCGTTTTACGACCGAATAATTTTATATCATTATATGTGATTAAATATAATAATCTATGTTGTGTATAATTGTTAGTATAATTCGTATATACGAATCTTCTATATAGAATTTCTATATAATAAAAAAAAAAAATATTTATATTTTGTTTATATTTATTGATTATTTTGGGTAGAATCACCAACTCCGTCAACATCGAATGCTAATGCTGATGAAGTAATACCATCACTATCAGTCCAAAGCTGATGAACCTAAGGAGGATGATGAAGACAACGATTTTGCAGAACACGATGATGATATTGCACTGAAAGAGATAGATGTTAAGAAAAGAAAGTCTGATGAATTTAGTCTGCCGAATATAGATGCACAAAGTATAAAAAGAATTAAAGACGCGAGTAATATCGTTGGAAGCATCCAAGCCAATGATCGTTTGTTGAAAGAGCTGTCTATTATTTATAAAAGCGATGATCAAAACGAAATTTTCACCGTTAATTTGATTGATGACCGTCTTGATGAATGGGAAGTAGGAATAAAAGAAGTAGATAGTGACTCAGAACTAATGAAAGAACTAAACAAATGTTTATAAAAATTGAACCATAATAGATATCGAGCGTATGAAAAATTTATTATATAAATCAAAAAATTGTCTGAAAGATCGTTTTGAATGTCAAAGACCGTATCATTAATAGTTTAGAAGTTATAACAATTTATAAGTTCATGAAATAGTTGACCGCTTCAACTTTGATGGGGTAAATTATTTTAAAATTTAATAAAAAATAGAGAAAAATTTTTTTTACAACTTTTATGCATATGGCTGTATTTGTAATTTTTTAAAGCTACGGAAAAAAAATATAATGAAAATGACAATTTGTTTATAAGAAATTGTTTATAAAATAAACAATTAAAATTTAAATAAAAAAAAAATTTTTTTTCACAATTATATTGAGAATTGTAAATAATGATTTAAAAAAAAAAAAAATTATTTCTTAATAAATAATTTAAATGGTGGTAAAATGGAAAAAACAATTAAAAAATTTTTTTTTTAAAAATCATTATTTTACTATGACAATAAAATGATAAAAAAAAAATTTTTCAAAAATATTCAATTTGTCTATTTGTTTATAACAAATTTTTAAACAATTAATGTTAAAAATTTTTTAGCCAAACTACTAGACGCAATATATCAATACAAAAACAACCAAAATTAAAAATTTAGGAAAAAAAATTTTTTTTATAACATTAGTCGGATATTTAAATTTTTGATAACTTTGAAAAATCATTATAAACAAATGAAAAAACTTTTATAAACTTTTACTACGCGGTCTTGTTCATTATTTAAATAACAAGAGCTCCTAAGAGAAAAAAAATTTATAGACACATTTTTTAAACTTTTATAAGAGATTTTATCAAAACTCAAGTCTACGAAAAATTAGTTAATTAACAATTGAATAACTTAAACAAAAATCAAGCTAAAATTTTTTTTTGACGGGGCTATATTCCTTCAAGTGTCTAGATGACACTATAATTTATTCAGATTTTTAAATTGATATTGAGTGTTATAAAAAAATTATTTTGTGTTGCATACTTTGCTTGGCGGCGACGTCTAGGCAGCGAAACGGTCGCGCGGAGCCCAATTTTCACCGTTAAATTAAAATTATAAATAATAAAGCTACAACTCCGGGAGTCTAAATTTATTTTACTAAAATTTTCTCCTCTTTTAGGATCTTTTTTCAAATTTGAAATATCTTTAATATTTTTGAAGTTATAGCTACAAAATGGAGACTACCTTTTTTTCTTTTCGTTTTTTGTTTATAACAAATGAAATTTTTAATGGCTGAAAAATTAAAAAATATTTCTTACTCAGAATAAAATTGTGAATCCAATGCACCAATCGCCATATTTTTAAGAGGCGGCTAACGATTATTCGCAGAAAACTCACTTCTCGACTAGACTACACGGCAAAAAATTTCTGGGAGAATTTACGATACAACTATTGTAAATCTGGACTATACTTTTATTATTATTAATTGTCAAATATTTTAGAAGAAAAAATACTATTTATTTATGAAAAAATACGATATTACTATTGTAAAAAGTAAGAGATGAAAATTTCCAGTGCTGCCTCTGTATCTTTCCAATAGAAAATTAATACATATAGCAAATTTTACAATAGTTGAATTGGAATGTTTCTCAATTAGTGTGAGTGATAGCCGTACACAGCGCTAGACTTCGAGTTTATGTAAATGTTAAAGGATATGCGTCTTAGTTTACCTCGGATAGCGTAGAGGGAGAGTCTCTGGCTGCCAACACAGAGTTCTAGGTTCGATTCCCAGATAGCACGAAAATTTCGATTTCTTTTTCTATCTCTCTCCCTCCCTAATATTTCTTTTAAAAAAACCAACTGTGAATTTTTACAATAGTTGAATTGTAAAGTTCACAAACACATACTGTATAATTTGCTCTATAGTATTCGACTTTTTAAGACTCTTGCTTGTCTTATTTGTTGGATAAAATTTACAATAGTAGATCGTAAAAATTACTAAATGAGAAGTATAGTCCACCGTTACTATTTTATTTAGTAAAAATTACAATAGTAAAATAGTAAAAACTCCTTTAATTTTCTTTCCGTGTACAAGGAAAGTTCCATCTATATGCCCGGGAAAAAATGATCAGGACTGATCAGACCTGTTCATATCTGATCAGGCCTGAAATCCGACCTGATCAGCCCTGTTCATGTATGATCAGGCCTGAAATTAGGCCTGATCAGACCTGTTCATGTCTGAACCGTTAAATACGCTCAGACCTGATCAAGCCTGTTCATGCCTGCTCATGTCTGAAGCATTAAATACGCTCAGACCTGATCAAGCCTGTTCATGCCTGCTCATGTCTTCATGTCTGAAGCATTAAATACGCTCAGACCTGATCAGATCTGATCAAGCCTGTTCATGCCTGCTCATGTCTGAAGCATTAAATATGCTCAGACCTGTCCATGCCTGTTCATGTCTGAAGCGTTAAATACGCTCAGACCTTTCCATGTCCGATCATGTCTGTTCTAGCCTAATAGAAAAGGATTAAAACTCCATATATCAACTGACAAGAACTGTTCATGCATGATTTACCCTCTTAAATGATATTTTAAGTCTGGAAGAAAAATTTTATCGAACTATAGACTGCAGTTCTATTTTTAAAATTAATTTGTTCCGTATGACGTATCAGTTTCTATCCCCTTATAAATTTTAAATGTACGACTTTCATCAAAAATTTCAGCTTATATAAGCATGAACTTTTTAATTTTCCATGCCAAAACGATGATTTTTAACGATGAATTTTGACGCAATGACATAAAATTTTTTACTGTGTTCCATTGAATACGCGAAAAATGAGATTATTTAGTAAAAGTTTGAGTTTGATAGCGTGAAAACACCAAAATATATCAGTTGATATCGATAAGTCCTTTCAAGGTGTCTGTTATTATCTTAAGCTACGCCTTGGTCCATAGCAGTAGTGTCAAAGGCTGTTAAATTGCTTTTTTTTTTTTTTACGGACCTGATCGAGTCAGGCATGAACAGATCTGATCAGACATGAACATGCCTGACCAGGTCTGATCAGAACCGGTCATTTTTCATATCTGATCAGACCTGAACACTCATGCCTGTTCATATCTGATCATTTTTTCCCGGGTGTGCGTTAAGATGTTACTTCTATTCTGCTAACATTAGAGGTAAAAATTATTATTTATAGTCAAAAAATCAAATAACAATGGTTAACTAAGTACTTCATAACCCTGCTCCGCGAGCATGGAGGATTGTTTCACCGGTCAGTGGCGCTACTTTTCTTCAATTATGGTAAATAAGGGTAATTGATATTCTACATTCCCTTTTAGCACATAACTGAGTCAAATATAGTACACTATAGGACAACAATTATACTTTGCGCTTTGAACTTTCTGCATTAATTATATTCGTAAGTATTATTTGAGAACAACAATTTACTTAGTTTCTTAATATTTAACAATTAATTATAATAATTTAAACATTAAATAATTGCAGATTTATTAACAATCAACAAATCATGGCTATCTGACTTGGACCTCTATTAGGAGGTCTATGTGAAACATAATAAAGGCTGGAAATCTTGAAAAAATGAAACAAATAATAAACAATTACGGGTTATCATATTGTTCAGCTTGGGATGATGGTTATCAACTACTCAGAGAAGCTTGTGTAAAAAATCACAGTCATTTAGTAGAGTATCTGCTATCGAAAAATGCTAACATCAACTGTGACGATAATCTAGTGTCACCTCTCCAAACAGCTGTTATGAAAAACAACAAAAAATCAGTTAAATTACTTTTAGAGAACGGTGCTAAAGCTTATACAAATAAAAATAAAGCGCCGCTCCAAATAGCTATTGAAAGAAAAAATTTTGAAATTGCAAAACTTCTTTTTGAGCATAATGCCGTTAATAAAAGCATTCATGAAATATCAGATATTTTGGAACGTCCTGTTTTGCCGCCAAGGCAAAAGAGAGTTGGTCACCCTGACTCTTATAACTATACTAAAATCTTAACTATACTCGAGACTCAACAAGAGTCGTTTCTATGACTGTTCTCCACGAACATGTCCAATAACACGTGTTGTAATGGCTGCTGCACCTGCGCACCATGAGCTAGCGGGAAGAAGCCCGGCCGGCACGAAGCACGAGGCGCGAGACGCCATGTGCGAAGTTCAGTTGTGTTTGGGACCTGTAACCGACACAATATACTCGCTAGCCTCGCTAACACTTAATTTCATTTATTCTGTGTTTTTCATTGTGAACAATTACATAGTAATACATCCATTCTGATATTAAAGTAACTCATCTAGTTAATTAAATTCGTATTCTTTATCGTGAAAATAATATAAATTCATCGTAATTAAATTTAAACACTTTTGATAGTTGTGACGCAGTACTTTGGTGTGGCGTCGCGGCCATTGTTTTAACTTACACGCCGGGTAATAAGACGCGTAATTTCATCACCTTTAAATATTAATTTAACTTCAAATTCTTCAGTAATGAATAATAATTAATTAGATTTCGAATAAATTTAGCTTCATAATACGCAATTTAACTTATATTAAAAATATTGAACTTAGTGCTTCTCACGTAATAATCATCAAATATTGCAATTTATTTAAATTCTCGCGAATAATGCATAATTAATCAAAATAAATTAAAAATAGTTATAATCACGAAATAATTCAAATTGACTAATTAAAATCTATTTCATCTCAATTTAACTAATCAATTTATTGTCTCAAATCATAAATACGTTCGATCCTCTCGGATCAATTGAATCGATCTTTTCAGATCAAACGCACATTGATCCTCTCGGATTAAAATTCTCAGATCCTCTCGGATCATTATTAACAGGTACCGGTTGACCTCAACAACCTAATAGCGGCTGAGATCCTTTCTCACCCTTATTGTATACCTAGTGCAATTATTTCACTTACATACACACACTTATTCATATCATACACGACTGTATCTATCTTCGAGGAGTTTTTCTCTAGTAATTGCTAGAGTTTTCTCCCATTGGGGAATAAATTATTTATAATTATTCACCCCAACACCGAGTGTTTTATTTTAAGTTAAGAATTCCTGATCCTGGTTCCTGAATAGTTTAAGAAGAATAAATAATTACGGAAATTCTCCATCTTGGAGAGTTTGCGACAAAACACGTTCAGCGCTCCATTTGGCTGTTCTGAGCGGTGAATATTCAATGGTCAAACTACTGTTAGAAATTGGTTTTAATGTTAATGTCAACGATTCTAAAGAATTAAAATCAATTCATTTGTCCATCAGATTAAAATTTTTAAACATTGTACAATTGTTGTTGGAGTTTGATGCAGATTTAAATGCGAAAACTAAAAAAGGTTATACTCTGCTTTTTCTGACTTTACTTCTCTCTCATTATCGATACATCGAAGACCAAATTCTACTAAGTTCTGAGCAAGATTTAAAGATATTGAAACTGCTTTTAGATTACAAAGCTGACATTAATATTGTTAATCCACAAAACTGTGCTACCCTTTATTTCGCTAACACTTTTACACGTGAGCACTTTTGCACGCCTCATAGCGCGAAGCGCGTGAGGTTGTGCTTTATACTCGACTCGTCAAGGCCAAGCAATTTTGTGATCTTTAAATGTCTCTATCACAACCATATTACACTTATACAATAATATAAGTAGATGTACACGGAGAAATCACTTAAATCAAACCATCTTTTACTTTCTAAAATCATTTCATGTAGCTATTTTGAAAAAAAAAAACGTTTTGAAAAAAATTTTACGTGGACGTCCGGATGTCACCCCATTTTGGATGTACCAATGATTACTCCCGAACAAATTGATATTTCAAGACCGGACCTTTTTTATTAGTTTACGAATGCGATGAACTGGGTCCGTATTTCATATCAGTAGCCTAGTTTACGTATTTTTTGAAGTGAAACTTCTTTAGAATCGTTGTGATTTCAAACCGGATGCAACGAAAAAACGACAGGTAAGAGACACAAATACAAAAATGTGTAGGATGAAGCCAGGGGAAAGAATGAGACAGAAATATACATACAATTTGTATATTATCGGTCTCTCCTCTTTGTGCCATACTTCGTAGCGTCCCCACTCCCGTCTTCTAAGCATAGTCGCCTGTAATTTGTGAGCCAGAGCGAGAGAGCAGATGTCAGTGTGTATGTATATTGCACACTGTTTAATACGTGCTTGTATTTGAGCATTTAAGGGCATTCTCCCTAAATTGCCATTTGAAAATTTTTCTACCGAAGCGCCGTCTGGTGTCAGAATGTAGCACTAAAATTCTTAAAATTGAATTAAATTAATAATTAATTTTATAATTAAGAAAAAAATAGGGGAATGAATTTGGTCGTTAGAAAAATTAAAATGCTACAATTTGATAATAATTGAAGATAGTAAAATTTAAAATATACTTACATAAAATGAAAAAAAGTAAATTGTAGGTTAAACATGGGAAAAAAATGTCATGTGTAAAATAATTATTTAAAAAAAAACTATTACCATTCACTAAAAAAGAAATGATCAGCTCCGTGTAGAATTTTTAGGAGATTTTAATCACATTTTAGTTAAATTTTAAACAATAATATTAATTAAATAGTTTTATTAAAAATCATTTCCAAGTTTCAACATAAACAACAGTATCGTACATATTATGAGGTCCCAAAGGGATCCCAGTGTAAAAAGCGGGAAGTTAAAAATTTTCAAAATTTGTGGATAATGCAGTTCGCAAGTTACACTCCAAATGTAGTTACCATGGGATAGAGAGAAGCAATGTTACCAATAAGCCCTGGAACGGAAGTCATTCATGTAATTTGAATTTATCACCAAATATGGTGAGTTATACATACTTTATTTATTCATATTTTCTAGATAATGTTTATTTTATAAGGCATGCATATAATGCTATATTCTAGACTAAACAAACGATCGTTTTAAATAAATTATGAATATGCTGAGGGACTTAGAAAACATGCCTAATCATGTTTTCGGTCAGCATGATGACTGTCGAGATCATTATTGTGATGGGAATAAAACAGAAGCTAAAAATCACATGGATGAACTAATAAAAATAAATATGTGGAGCACTATATTGGGCTGTTTCGGTACTTGTATATCTGCCCCACTAGATTTTTTAATGAATTCCAATAACAATTCAGCGGAATCGTTTAACAATGTGGTTGCTTCTAAAAATTTCGCAAAACGTGTAGATTCTTACAAATGCGGTAGCTACACTTTCCGAGTCTGTTATTCAGTCATCCAATTTAATCCAAAAACGGCCATGTGTGACGTTTATACCTCAATGGGAAAGAAAGTTCCAGATCGGTTGAGGCATATGGAAAATATGCGACGAAAGAAAGTTGAAAATAATGCACGTCGTGCAACAGAGAAAGGCTTCCGAAATCGCCACCCGGAAACCAATTACTCCAGAAGTGACGCACATTATGGACCTGGTGCCAATCCGCCGATCATGTCACCTGAAGTATATCAAGCTAGATTCGGAGCTCACGAGCAGAAGTTGATGGCTTTACAAGCCGACAGAGTGAATATTGAGCGTAGAACTGTAGGCCAATCACGTTCAGTCGAGTGGCATACGACTCGTCGACTGTATTTAACAGCTTCTAATTTCAAACTTGCTTGCCAATGTCGAAAAATTTCGACTCAAAACAAAGCAGTTCGTGAAATTCTCTATTCACCAATAGCAAATTTTCATCCTGCAATAAATCATGGTATCGTCAATGAGAGTCAAGCTCTTAGTGATTTATGCAAAGAGTTTGGCGTACAAATTGATAAATGCGGATTTTTCATTGACGCAAATATTCTCGGCTTGGGCGCTACACCTGATGGCTTAATTGGTACCGATGGGATAGCTGAAATTAAATGCCCGTACACCATAAGGAACATAACCGTTGAAGAGGCTATTAACAATAATGTTGCGTGGTGCAAGCCTCATTTTGAACGCAATAAACCGAGAGAATTGTTGAAGAACAGTCCATATTATTATCAAATCCAGGGCCAACTTCACGTCACTGGAAGAAAATATTGTTTATTTTCGATATGGACTTTCAAAAATTCCTTGAGTTTGGTCATCCATTATGACGAAGAATTTTTTAACAAAAAAATGCTCCCCAAACTCACTAAATTCTATTGGACTCATTTGGTGCCTGAAATATTGAACCCAAAATTACTATATTCTTCTTCGAATGATGATAAAGAAGTAGAGTATTCACATGACGTAGAAAACTCATCTACTATGGTATGGAAAGAAGTTGATGATGCCATAAAAGATTTTCTACTTTGTAGTAACCTTTCTAAGCCCTGTTCTCTTGCACCTACCATGAGAGTTCGTAAAATATTAGAAAAAAATAACAAGGATACTAATAAAAATGATAAAACTACCGATAAAAATAATAAAGATAAACCATCTGAAAAAATCCAACAGAAGATAATTGATATCATTCCGAATCCAGATCAAAATGAATCAATATTAGGGCAAGGTGAATTGAATGCTATTTATGAAGCTGAAATTGATAGTGACGGAGACGAAAATCAAAATTTACTGAAAGATTTTAATTTTTAATACTAAATGCATGTTAGTATATAATAAAACCGCAAGTATACAATATATCTCACTACATAATGTAGATTTATTTATTTATAGACATCAAATAATAAATCTAGAATATAGCATTATATGCATGCCTTATAAAATAAACATTATCTAGAAAATATGAATAAATAAAGTATGTATAACTCACCATATTTGGTGATAAATTCAAATTACATGAATGACTTCCGTTCCAGGGCTTATTGGTAACATTGCTTCTCTCTATCCCATGGTAACTACATTTGGAGTGTAACTTGCGAACTGCATTATCCACAAATTTTGAAAATTTTTAACTTCCCGCTTTTTACACTGGGATCCCTTTGGGACCTCATAATATGTACGATACTGTTGTTTATGTTGAAACTTGGAAATGGTTTTCATAAAACTATTTAATTAATATTATTGTTTAAAATTTAACTAAAATGTGATTAAAATCTCCTAAAAATTCTACACGGAGCTGATCATTTCTTTTTTAGTGAATGGTAATAGTTTTTTTTAAAATAATTATTTTACACATGACATTTTTTTCCCATGTTTAACCTACAATTTACTTTTTTTCATTTTATGTAAGTATATTTTAAATTTTACTATCTTCAATTATTATCAAATTGTAGCATTTTAATTTTTCTAACGACCAAATTCATTCCCCTATTTTTTTCTTAATTATAAAATTAATTATTAATTTAATTCAATTTTAAGAATTTTAGTGCTACATTCTGACACCAGACGGCGCTTCGGTAGAAAAATTTTCAAATGGCAATTTAGGGAGAATGCCCTTAACGTGTGTAGTGCATGTGAAAACTACGTGAGCTTACTGTACACTGTACACACTGCACTGAAGATAAGTCTTTCAAAGTTGCTTCCTTTATCAATTGAAGTAGCCCAACAATATAGATCACTTTTTAAATATGTTCGTGTATTGATTATCGATGAAATTAGTATGATTGGAGCCGAGTTGTTGTCCCAAATAGATTCAAGGTTAAAGCAAATCACCGGTAATTTTGAAGTCCATTTTGGTGGATTAGATATAATTTTGATTGGTGATCTACGTCAACTACCGCCAGTTCGTGCTACCCCAATTTACAAACAAATAAAACGACAAATAGCAGGTTCAACACTATGGCGAGGGTTGAAATTTTTCGAACTAAACGAAGTTATGCGACAAGCTAATCAAAGTTTTGCAACAATATTAACAAAAATTGGTAATGGACAGTTGTTAGATCAGGAAGAGCTAGATTTAATTGAGTCACGGATTTACTCTGAAGAAGAAGCTGAGAGACTTTGTCCAGACGGTATACGATTGTTTTTAATAATCATTCAGTTGCTGAATACAACAATAAAATTTTGAATTCTATAGAAGAAAAAGTGAATTCAGAGGCAACTGATATATATATTGGATGTAGAAATGTTGAACAGCAAACTTCTATGCGTCAAAAATTACATAAAATGTCAACTATTGATACAGGAGGTTTGCCATATCAAATTACATTGGTTTTGAACAAACCATACATGATAACAACTAACATCGATGTATCAGATGGATTAGCAAATGGTGCGACGGGAAAATTAATTTTCATTGAATATAATGACAAAGGAGAGATAGGTCGTTTATGGCTAGAATTTCCAGAATCTCCAAAAATCGGAGAAAAATTGAGAAGAAAGGCAGCGGCATCAATTCAACAAAAAGATCTTCATCCACTGGCAGTACCAATAGATCGCAGAACATCATCTATACCACTAGTACCTAATAAAACCGTTATTGTAAAACGTAATCATTTCCCATTAGTCTCTGCATGTGCAATGACGATTCACAAGTCCCAGGGAGCTACTTTTGGTGAGATTGTATATGAATATGATAAATCACACGTTCAACAACTCCTGTACGTCGCATTATCACGAGTTACATCAATAAACGGCTTATATCTCGTTTCAAAAAAATGATAAAAATTTTACCATGGCCGAAGAGCGTCAGTATCTACAATTGATCTACAACATGAATTTCGAAGGCTGAACTTGAATCGACTTGAGACAATTACAAATGTTTTATATGATTTCTTAAATAAAAGAAAAGGGATGTCACTGTTTACCTTTAACTGTCAAAGCTTACGAGCTCATGTACAAGATCTGCAACATGACAATATAGTGTCATCGTCAAATTTTTTAATTCTTTCGGAGACATGGATGAATAATGAAGATATTGTAGACATTCCAAATTTTAATATTGTTGTTAATTACAAAAGACCACGTACGAGGGCAGGCGGAGTAGCAATTTATCACAACGTAAATGATGGAGCCCGTGTTGTTACGCCACAAATGGATCTCAATGCACAACAGCTAGAATCATTGTCTGTTCAGCTTTCGAAAGTTGGAGAAATATGTGCCTGTGAGAGCAGAAATGACCAAGGAGATTTAATTTTGATCGTAGCAATTTACATCTTTCCCAACCAATCAATAAAATCAGTTATTGAATTTATACATGAAAATTTGATCAAATATACCCCAGAGGTATCGCGAATTCTCAAAAAGAATTATGATAAAATTCCGATGATTTTAAGTGGGGATTTTAACATAAATTTTGCATCAGATACAGCGCTTCCTTTGATTGAGTTTCTCGATACAACATTTTATTTAAAAATGTGTAACAATCGCACTCAATCAACTACAAGATCAAAAACGGTAATAGATGCAGTGTTCCAAAGATATATCAACCAAATTGAAACTAAAATATTTGTATCGTATTTTAGTTATCATAAGCCTCTTGTATCATTTGTTGAAACTGAAAATATGGAACTTGAGTAATAGATTATGTAACATATGTTAAATAAAATATAAAATATCTTTTAAAATTAATCAAAATACTTTCATTTTTGAACAATTAAACTTTGTAATTATCCTACCCTTGTTATAAATATTCATCTCATTCTTTTGTCGATTCACTGAAGTTTCACTTCTATCGTGTGTGAATCGCACACACACCTTTTTTTTTTAAATTGAATTTTTATTAAAATTTATTACGATATAACCGTACAAAGACAAACGAATTTTTCTTGTCACGTGAAAACTATAGCGCCACTTGATAAAGCTAGATTTTTTTAGACTGCGTACGCATATAACAAGAAAAAAGGGCGCTGATATTTAAAAAAAAAAAAGTACTCTGTAAGAAATTACTTAATTATAATTTTCTTTTTTTTTATCAGTTACACAATTTATTTTTTCTTAAAAAATGAATGAGCGTTATGAGGCGTGCACTTTTGGATTTTCCAAACTGTTTTTTTTGTATTCTGGGTTGAAGATAATTTACGAAAAATTGAAGCTTCAATCAGTCAAATTGTCAAGTTGCAATGTCGAGGCTTGTATGTTTCGGCAAGTAATTTACAAGAATTTTTGTCACTCAAAGAAGATAGATTTATAAAATACCACGAAATGTGCCATCAAGAAATATTGAAAATGATTTATGAAAAAATACCAAACACAACCACTTCACTTTATGATTTTATCGCTGAAAATGACAATTATTTGGCATCATGTGTAAACAATGACAATGTTAAAGGATTTGTGTTGTCAGATACAATCGTAAATCGATTTCCTATCTATGGATCTGCAGTAAGAGCTTATTTTTCAAGAGGAGTGAGGAGAAACTTTTTATTAGAAGAAAGCGTGAAAATTTTTGAAAATAATTGGCCCTACACCTCTAACTTGCTGTCAAATTGTTTAGTATGTGTATTCGAGAATTTAAGTAACGATAATTTACATGAATTTATATGGATGTTCAAATAAGACAATGTATGATTAAATGTATTATACCACTTGAAAAAAAATATAATTGCTGATGAAAATAAAGAAAAATGAAAAAAATTTTTTGCATAAATTTTTCAACTATAAATTAATTTATTGTTACATGTATTTTTTACAAACATATTTTTATATATACAGTGAATAATATTTATTATAATTTTATCGTGCTCAAAAAAATTAAAGAAAATAACAGGAAACAAGTTAAAACTACAAATTAATTTATTGTTTATTAATTTATTATTTTAAAATCATCATTTAAAATTCAAATACCCAAATTATTTTTCTTTTTGTATAATGTACAATGATTTTAAGTACATTTTATTGAGCATTATAAAAATGAATACTTTAGTATTCAATGGAAACAATATCTTTTAATTATTATTATCAATTTATAAGACAAAAAAATACTATTTTAAATAATTATTATTAAAAAATAAAGCTATGGAATTATTTGTATTTTATTTTTTTGTTTTCAAATACTATGTATTTCTTTAACGATTATAAATCGCAAGCTATCATCGTTTATATATTCTCATAAATATATAGATACTCAACTCATTCTTTTTCTACAAGCACGTAATGTTATTTCACTCGTAAGCTTCAATTAATTAATTTATTAATTAATTAACTATCAGTTCATTACATATATACAACTGTTTTCTTCACGCAATGATTATTCATAAAGTATGTACACATAACTTTGTCATAATATATTTTTATAAATATTTTCTTTTAACCATTAATATTGAACTTCTTTCATAATAATCAAATTATATTTTTCATGCCAACTTAATTAATTATTTTTATATTTATATACATGAACTAATATTTATATATGTAAAGAAAGTTATCAGTTTTTGTTTTTTACTTTTTTACATTCGAATGTTTTAAACAATGAATAAAAAATTTTAATAAGACTTAATTTTCTTTATCTACTCGACAACTAATTGTTTCACAGTTGAAGTTGAATTTTTCTAATTTAATATTTTTCTTTTCGAAATTTTTTATAAAAAAGTTATTACCTTGAAAAAAAAAAAAAAAAAAAAAAAAACAAAAAAAATATAAAATTTATAGTTTATAAGTATCCCGTATACCGATAGATATTAAAAAATTAAACGATATTAATTTTTATTTGAATAATAAAATAATTACGTAAACGTGCTGATAACAAAAATCAATAATTATAAAATTGATTTTTTTTCTATGTCTTTTAATGATTTGAATTTGATATTTAAATATTAAAACTGAAATTTTATGCTTATTACCTGTATAGTTGTGATAAATTTACAACTGTCAATTGACACAACAAAATAGTAAAATTAACAGTGATCACTTTTAACGAGGATTTGTATTGTAATTATTTGGTTGATATAACTAATGTGACAATACTATTCTTGACCGAAACCTTCAGTTTCTTCGATAGCATAATTCAATTTTTCCACCATTTGATCGTAACTTTTGTACGGTGGTAAATCCAACCGGTTAAAACAAGTATGTGATCTTGGTAACCAAGTATCCTTGCCAACTTTTTCAATACAAAATCGCTGAGGTCCATTACTTCCTATAATTTTTTATTAAAAATTAGCCAGCTGTTAAAGTGTTCAATTAAGGGGTTACATAGGTTTCACGGTTTCAAAAAATTGATTTTTTTTGTTTATGACAATAATATTTATTTTATATATTCAGAAATTATTTGTAATTTCCTATAATGAAATTCAAGGAATTAGAAATTAGATGTATGATTTTTGGAATTAGAAATTTTGGTAAATCTTGAAGAGTGACATTTAAGGGGTTACATGGGTTACATGGTTTCAAAAAATCGTTTTTTTTATCTTATTAAATTCTACAACATCTCTAGAATATTGTCCTAAAGTTTTAAATCGATCCAAATAATAGTTTCGGAGATACAGTTTTAAAAAGTTGCGCGCTCAAGGCGCTGTTGAATTGCCACTCAAATTTTTAAACGCGTTTTTCTCGTAATCATGTTTTCAAAGACGGTACCCAAGATTTCTCGAGAACTACTCGACCGATCTTGATAAAATTTTAGACAGGTCTTTGAGATATAATTTACAAGGTCTGGAACGAATGATTTTTTTTTTTCAATTACAACTAATTTAAAAAAAAAAATGCCGCGAAATTTTTGCCAAATTTTTAATTTTTTTGTAAAAACCTCTTCCAAAAATCCAATTTTCATTTTTTTTCTTCGTTCAAGACTTAATTTGAAGTCTTAACTAAAGCACATTTTTTTTTTTTTTTTTTTTTTTTTTCATTTTAAATAATCCTGCTAGGAGTTCTGCGGATCACGCGGACGCATCTTTTTTCCGAGGGCTCGTCGGAAATGACGTCACATTAGCAGAGTTTTAAATATTTTTTTTTTAATTTCAGCAATCCCTTATTAAACATGTATCTTTGAGTCAGTAAATAGTTTAAATAAAATATTTCATTTTTTCTATTAAAAAAAAATTGTTGAAAATAGACCATTTTTTCTCGAAAGAAACCCATGTAACCCCTTAACCAATAAATTTAAAATAAAATTATTAAAATAAATAACGTTACCCATTAATTCTGCAAAACCACCAACAGGTACGCGGCAAGTTCCCGTAACAAATTGCAGTAATCTCGCTCTCTTTTCATTGTCTGTCGTCCGTACAAACTATAAAAAATTATACATTGACGATTTTCTGCATAATACAAGTATAAATAATCATAATAAACAATAAAAAAATTATTCATACCTGCCAGAACCACAATACTTGTTTACTATTCCTCGTGTAATGTCGGTAGATTGAATTACGTTGCCAATCATCAACGTCTATTTCCTGCATGCCACAAAGCATCAGTTCAAGTTCACGCTCGTCAAAATACTTGAGCCATTCCAATGGTACAACCGAATTAAAACCTTCCAAAAAGGCTTTTGTTTGTTCTTCGATACCTCGGGTCATTCTCCACTCTGTCATTAATCTAAAAGAATTCATTTCTATAATTAATCGACAATTCATAAAAAATTAGTAATCTATATTATTAAGAGAATAAGAAAAATTTTGTGTCCAAGATAGTCATAAGATAAAATCAGTTTTTTTAGTGAAATTTAGTGTCATTGCAAACGTCTTGACTTGAATTTGTGCCTTTTCAAGGTTTTATTTCATTCTCAACGATAGTCAATTTATTGTGATAAGTATTTAGGCTGCATTCGAAAATGCTCTATCTCTAGATACATAATTAAGAAATTACCTTTTATCTTGTGAAATATTGACATTCTTAAAGATATAAGCTCATCCCGATGTTATACTCATCGAGACCTTTCATTCGAGTACCCATATCAATTTTTCATATATTTTATTTATTTATACATATATATGAATATATGAAAAATATATCAAAATGCACGTGGGTACTCAAATGAAAGCTCTTGATGAGTTTAACATCAGGATGAGCTTATATCTTTAAAAACGTCAATATTTAAGAAAGTACAGTGCAATTTAACAAAAGTCATTACTTAATAAAGCAAAATTTTAATTTTTTTTAGTTCACAAATCACGGCAGTCACATAGTGACTGCAAGGTTGCTAGTTATAAATAATAAATTTTAGTACCTCATATACTCTTCTTTGTTCTCTTCAACTACTCGGATTTTATCGCCGTTCTCTTTCAACTCATGATGAATAACTTGACCAAGTATCTCAAAATCTACGCTATAATACAATTCTAAACCACACTCGTCAATATTATTCTCCTTTATCCAGATAAGTGACTTGTAAAATTCTGGATCAATAGACTCAATATCTTTCATTATTAATTTTTTATTCAACATCCGTTTGTAAAAAGGCATCGTAAATCCACTATAAATAAACCGTCCATGATATAAAGCCTAGAAAAAAAAAAATCAATAAATTAGTTCAAATTTACTTTTATTTTAATCGAATCAATAGCGGTCATTTATTTTTTTCAAAGATTATATTTTATGCTCAAAAAAATATTAATCTATGACATTTAAATGAATTTTTTTGTACAAATTAAATATAAAAAAAAACTAGCCGAGCTTTACTTTAGAGTTTTACGATCAGTTATTCAAAATAATACATTACCATTGCAATAAATCTACCGATGAATTTGAAATATTGCAGATGATCCGGATTGACATAAGACGCTGGATTTATTTGTAAACTATAATTACTTTTATTGGCATACTCAAAAAGACAGTACATTGGATTTAAAACTTCATGGCTCAATAAGAAAAACCACTCTCTAAAACCAGAAAATAAATTAATAAATATCTGGTTAAATAATATAATAATAATAATGACAAAAAAAATTATAAACTTACCTTGAAACTCCACCATAATCGAGTCCCTCTTCACCTTTAAATATAATATACAACCTTCGTCTCAATGCAAAAGCCTCGGCATTCATTATTTGATGGTAAGAATCTTCAAAAAGCGTTTGCCTGCTTACACTAATTTTTATATGATTAGGTAATGCATTTGTTTGGCACAAGAATCTAAATTGCGACAATTTCCAACGGAAGGAACGTTCATATGCTCTTGGTACGCGATAAATACCTTTTGGTCTAAAAAAAACATCAAGTAAATAGAAGAAAAACTAAAAATGATACAGAAAAAAAACTCAATAATTACCCTTTAGGAGCTCCCGGTCTAGGATCTTGGAATGTAGTAGTACGTGTATTATGATCAACAAAGTATCTAACACCGTCTTCAGTAAGCCGTATTTCCCAGCCATCAGGCAGAGGGGGTTCATCAATACCTGTTTCTTGTCCCTGAGTTCTAGGATCCTCCCATTGCGTCGTTCTATTTTTATGATTAACATAATAAACTCGTCCTTCTGGCTGTTTTCTGCGCTCCCACCCAGCCGGTAAAGGTCCAAGTGCGTCGTCTTCGTCGGTGGCAACACTTGTCGACGGACCGGCAACAACAGGCTGTCCACCAGCCTGTGGATAAAGAAACCTCTGGTTACCCTGCTGAACAACAAACTGTCTCTCACCCTGCCACTGTTGGAAATGTTGAAGTCGCTCTGTATTAGGTCTCTGCCAAGTGGTGCTACGCGTGTTATGATCAACATAGTAAATCCTACCACGCGGATCACGACGGACTTCCCAACCAGGTGGTAACGGTTGCGGTCTCTCCCAGGAAGTGCTGCGTGTATTATGATCGACGTAATACCTTCGTCCGTAGACATCATAGCGCATATCCCACCCAAGAGGTAAAGGTTCTTCGGCTGGTTCAACCTCAGCGATAGGTTGCGCAGCAGCTTCAGCTGGAGCCGGTTGAGTTATCGGATCATTTGGCATAAGCACCGTTATTGGTGCATTATCATACCGCTGCCGAGACACATCTGGTACCATCATTGATGTAATAGCCTGGGAATTTTCATTACGTCGTTCTGCGAGTAATCTTAATCCAGATGCTGTATTAATTCCAGTGACTCCTCCGCTGGTTATCGTTACCGATGAATTATTGTCATCGCGGTTATTTTCTAATATCGGGAATGATGAAGTTGGATTATCACGTGACGTTACTTCACTGTGACGGTCAATTGCGTCATCTCGAGAATTCTCAATTGATAAACGAGATGAAGGAGCTGAATTCTCATCCGATTGAGCTCCAGCTAATCCTACGGTGTGGATATCACAAGCATATTTAGGTAAGCGTGATCCAGCGACGCTTGATCTTGACGATCCGTTACTGGACTCACCAGAAGTCCGGATAGATCCGACTACTGTTCTGGGTGCTGAAGATGCACTTTCGGCGAGCGGCGGCAACCTTGCAGACAAAACTGCGTTTCCCATTACGTTACGTGACGTTCCGTTGGCATTCACCATAACGGATTGCCCAAAATCGCTAGGTTCGTAAACTAAATACGGGCTGCGGTGTTGCGTGGGTGCTGTGTTTTCAGTCCCCTGGCCACGCATCAACGCCCGGATACCTCCATTTAATATACTGCGGTTATTTGCCGGATCGGCAGAATTCGCAGCTGCTAATGGGTGCGAACCGATTGACGATGTACAAGCTGGTTGACGCATTTGCTCTATTACTGCTGGTGGTGTTACGGTGGACATATCAATTTTTAAACCATCGAACAGTGTTACTAATTCACCGACTTTGGCTAACTGCGAATCGTGTTTACTCTCGTTTATTAAATCTAGGGTCAACTCTAAGTTTTCAAGTTTACCGCTGTAATGCGATAAAATTTGAAACAGACTTATGCGTTTCTCGCCAATCATCGTATCCTTGCGAAACGTACTGTGATCTAATAAACGAAAGTGTAATTGAGAGTATGGTGTCACGAGAATTGTAAACTCTTCGTTCCATTTTGGCTGATAAGTTGCTTTAGATACTTCTGTTTTTCGAGGACTTTTGTCGTCCACGGAAAATTCCACGTAAGGATTTGGCTTTAGAAATGATGAACTACGCAGGATTGCAGCTTCAACTGAAAAATTTATTAATTTTATTTTTGTTAATATTTTATTTATAAACAATTAAGAATCACCAGATAAAGAATCGAGTTTGAAGAAATTCAAGATTTTAAGTAAAAATTATTTTTAGTTAAATTGCTCGGTTGGAGTAAAAAGATTATATTTACATAAATTATTTTACTTGACAAAATTTAATTTCTATTTTTACACTTAGTCGATTAATTATGAGTATTAAATTGGATTTGAAAATTAAACTTACGATCAATAGTTGACATTTAGTTTTTATTAATATTTTTAATAATTAACTTGAATTTAAATTTACATAATTATTTCAGCGAGTAGCGTTAAAGCAAAAGTTATATTATATTTCAATAAAGAACACATTGCTTTATCAAATTAAAAATTTTTAGAAAAACAACTTTGCATAAAGTATCTGATTCGATTTTTATATTTATTTTTAAATTGGTTATTTTTTTTTAATTCGAATATCAAAAAATTAAGATTTTTTTTCTGTCATTTAAAAATAAATAAAATTGTATGAATTTATTTTGAATTCTGAACTTCTCAAATATTTAACTTTCAAGATTTCGCAACTTGTAAACATTATAAAAGTTACCTGAGCTATGCTAACATTACAGAAGATTTTATCATACTAAACTGACGCGGTGTTTCTTATTTCCTTTTAAAGAAACTAATGTTATCAAATGAACTCTAAACTAACAAATTGTTTAACACAATACATTTTCAACTATCAACTATAATACTTACAATTTATCAACTTTATATTCAAACTAAAAAAAAATTATTAACGTTTCCAAGCATCCGATAATATTTTGATTTCTCTTTTCTAAATCCTCAGTCCGGCGATTCTCATTAAAATCTCGAAGCAAAAATATAAAAATAATTATAAAGTAATAAACTTACTAGTAATACTGAGCTGATGAAATCCTGGGGAAGTTCCTACTTCACATTGAGACATGGTGCTCAATTTATTGAATTACTGTTACAGTATTTTATTTGTCAGCGGCAGTAATCATAACATCCTGCTTATCTCAATACTGTTGTTTCCTTAAATAAAAAAAAAAAAAAAATAAAAAAAAATAAAAATAAAAAAAAATAATTTATAAATTTTCACAACAAATAATTTTTGATATACACATCTACAGAATTCAATAACAAAAATTGTGTCTTGAATCATTATAAATTAAATGAATATTTTTAATCAATCGTCGCTACTCAACCGAAACTGATTTTTAATAATAAAATTTCACACTCATACTCACTAAGGTATTCATAAATATTTATATAAAAGAAAAAGTATTATTACTCATAATCATAATGTTTATGTAAAAAAAAAATAATAGTTAATTAACAATTGAAATTAATATTGTAATTACGCTCTGAAAAAAAAATGTATTCTCTAATATAATTAATAGAATAAGAATCAGTATAAATCATACACATTCATATACACAGATACTTACAATACATGTATGATAATTATATATTTAAAAATGATAAGTAAAATAAGGGAATGATAAAAAATAATAATGTACATTAATGATTAGTCATACAAATGCCAAGGAAGCATAACTCGTAATTGAAAGATAAATTTAAACGGACAAACGAAAACTAAAATTGTCAATTACATTGTACATGTATATATCAATGCATACTTTTATATATATATATATATATATATAGATATATATATATATATATATATACATATATATATATGGCTTTGTGTGTATATTATGGATATTAAAAATATTAATTTAATGCCAGGAATTTGATGTTTATCGTACTAACCTAAATGTCTGATAGTATTTATCCAGTATAAATTATTATACATTGCACATTCACAACACTATTTATTGATATTCGCTGTTATTAATTGTTTTTAATAGTATCTATTATTATTTTTTTTGCATTATCATTGAATGAAGAGTGAACTTTACTATCAGTGAACCACCATTTTGCCATACGTCAAAATGTATATAGAAAACTAGATCTCCGTTCTTTGAAGAAAAATGAGTATCAACATTTATATGTTGCAAAGAGGAAAGACGAAGAGGATAAAAATATTACGAATTTACGATAAAGAAGAACGAACGAACCAAGGAAAAGACTTAATTACATCCTCAAGATGGCGCTCTTGGCTTAATTGATAATCGCGCGATTTGATTCTTTTTTTCAATTTTATCCAGAAATATAACATTGTTATGATGACCCTGAAGTTAGCCGACACCCGCCATTTTAAAAATAAAAAAACCTGTAATTTGGAAAGAAAAATTTTTTTTTTAATTTTGAAAAAATACTCGTCTAGATTTTTGAATTTTCTAAACGAGTATTTTTTTCAAAAAATCAAATAATAAATATTCGAGTTATAATTTGAAATTAAATTTTATGATTAAGTATTTTTCATTTAAAAATTTTTACAAATTTAATTACTTTCTGATGTTTATTTATAATTTTCCGAAATCTAGACGAATATTTTTTTTATTTTTCACTTTTCCAAATTTTCAGCCTGAAATTCACCGAAAACCGCTATTTTTTTAAAAAATATCTCGTCATTTTTAAAAAAACAAAAATTTTCAAATTAAAAAAAAATACTCGTGTAGATTTGTCATTTTTCTGAACGAGTATTTTTTTTTTTTTTCATATTCATAACTTTTTTCATTTGAATAACATAAATTTATACACTAGTCAAAAAAATTAAGGGATATCAAAAAGATTCTAAATTTTTGAGTGATTTTCAACGAGCTGTAACTCCGATTAAAATGATCGTACAGTAAAAAAAAAAAAAAGCAAATTGTAGCTCCGAATGTCTAGTTTTCCTATACGACCATGAAAATTTTTTATCATGTTTGGGTTCTGAGAAATCCTAAGGAAACTACAAAAAAAAAATTTATAAATTTTTTCTCGTCTAAAAAAAAGTCTACAGGCTTCAAAAAATTTTTTTCTCTTGTTTTACTCAAAAACTCTTTTGAAAAATTTAATGCCATTCAATTTGACGTTATCGGAAAGCCTGTACGATGATTTGCCGCGGAGTTATCGCGAATCAAAGCAAAACAGTGCTTCTTGACTTTGATAATAAATATCTCTAGAAATGATGATTGTATAGAAAATCCAAGGAGAGTTTTGGAAACTACACAATATTCTTTATAAGATACTGTGAACGTCTTTTGACGAAAAAAATTTTTTTGAATCGAAAACTTTGACTGAAAAAAAGACAAAAATTCGCATAATTATAAGGATATTTGGATATCTTCGTATAACTTTGGATAAAATGGATAAACGAAGGATATTGTCGGTAATTTTCCAACCTTAAAATGTCCCCTAAAATCTCTGAAAAATTCAAAGCGTTGCGATTTTATTTTCATAGTGCCTCGAAGCTTCAAAATCTTTGTTTTCGCAAAAATCACCATTGTAAGCAATTTTTTGATTTTTATTCTTTTTCTGAATGAAAAAATTTTTTTTTCTCAAAAATCTTTATTTTTTCCGTCAAAAAGATCGATTTTTTAAGAAATTTGAAAAAAAAAAAAAAAAATTTCAATTTTTTTAAAAATTTTTTTTTTCAAATGATTTTTTTTTCAAAAAAAATTATGAATATAAAAAAAAAATACTCGTTCAGAATATTGCCAAATCTACACGAGTATTTTTTTTAATTTGAAAATTTTTGTTTTTTTTTTAAATTACAAGATATTTTTTTAAAAAATAGCGGTTTTCGGTGAATTTCAGGCTGAAAAATAAAAAAAATACTCGTCTAGATTTCGGAAAATTATAAATAAAAATCAGAAAGTAATTAAATTTGTAAAAATTTTTAAATGAAAAATACTTAATCATAAAATTTATTTTCAAATTATAACTCGAATATTTATTATTTGATCTTTTGAAAAAAATACTCGTTTAGAAAATTCAAAAATCTAGACGAGTATTTTTTCAAAATTAAAAAAAATTTTTTTTTTTTCCAAATTACAGGTTTTTTTATTTTAAAAATGGCGGGTGTCTGCTAACTTCAGGGTCATTATGTTATGTATAGTTTTATTTTTCAAACATAAAATTTGAAATTTTTTTTTTTATTTTGTGTTTTTTGTTTTTTAAATTCACGATTTTATTTCTTTTAATATGTAAGTTTTTTAGACACTAAATTTTTTAAATCAGCGCAAGCGTATTCGATGAGGTCGCTTTGATGAAAATAAGTTTTAATACAAAAATAATAACAATAGTTATAGGTATAGTAGTGTAAAAATTAATCAACACAAATTGGATAAAATTAACGCATATTTATTGTAAAACACGTGTTGATTTTATGAAATTACATAAAAATGTTTTCCACTAATAAAGTTGAGCATTTAATTGTTGATACTAGTGCATTTATTAAAAATGTACCACTGCAGGTAATAATTTAGTAAATAGATTTTTTTTTGTATAAATTTGTTTTCTTAGTTTCGAGGTTAAGAGTTTGACACGTGATTGTTAGAAAACAATTTATTTATTTATTTGTTTATTAACGCCATTCGACAATTATACATTATTTATTAAATACAATATATATTTATGACACAGATAAGCCGACATTTGACAATTTCTTAAATTTTTATAACAAATCAATTATGATAAAAATAATACTTTTGAAAATTTGTCCACATAAGTTTTTTTAATTTATACATTTGGAATTCTTTTACTAAATTTTTTCATAGTAATTTAATTGTTGTGAAAATCTGAAAAGTTATAAGATGTCTTTTAATTTCAGTATCATTAATATTTAAAGGTAAATGATAAATAAATAAATTAATGGTCAGAACAAACGATATTAAGATAATAACACAAGATTATAATAATTTTTAACTAAATAGAAATAAAAAATACATATAACAATTTATTCCCATTGCTATTGTTTTTGTTGTTTTAATTCTTGATGTTTTCAAACTATTGTGAGGCACTACAAACTTAAGCCACAGTTCAATTTCAAATACTTTCTTCTCGCAGCAAGAGATCTAAAGCTTGTATATTCGTAGGCCTGTTGCCGATTCGTAATAATATTCCTTCTATTGCTCATATACCTTATATGATTGACAAACTTTGTTTGGTTACTTTTTAATTTCTCTATCTGATAACTATTAACTGGATCTAAGATTAGACATCCATGCATAACTATAAAGCACACTTCTTAACATTAATTTTTAGCTTATCTAGTTCACACCATCTAAATAATCTATTGGTGCCTTCTTGTAGATTGTACCGATTATCATTATCTTTAATATATGTTTATATTAATTATTATTCATTGCAGAAAGTAGCAGTTAATGTAATTACTGAAGAAAGTGTTACAGCAGAAGTCAAAAGTAAAAGGCAACTTCGAAGATTAATTGTCCTTCCTTACGATCTTCAAGTTAAAGATGCTGATCCTGAACACATTAAAACAGGTAATTTTTTACTAAAAACATGCTGTGAAATTAAATTCTAAATGTAATTATATTTTTTTTCAGTAACTGAATTCGCGAAGAAAACTGGAGATTATAAAAGTTTATCATCGACAGATATAAAAGTTATTGCACTCACATTGCAATTACATATTGAAAAAATTGGTAAAGATGACATCACATCAGCTCCAACTACTGCTAAAACACTTCCGTTAAAGAAATCAGAGCCTTTAGCTCATCCTAAATGTATCGCTGGGTTTTTTAATCCTAAAGGTGGTGAAAACAGTAATAATGACAGTGAAGATGAAGATGAAGATGATGATGATGATGATGATGATGATAATGATAATGATAATGTTGATGATGATAATGATGATCATGATGAAAAATATCAAACTTTAGTAGATCAAATTAATTCCATCAACGAGGATGATCGAGTCAAATCAGAATTATCTGAATTAAGTGGAGATGATTCAAAAGATATTTCAGATTTAGAACAAATAGATCCAGCAGATCTGGCTGAGAAATTTAAAAATTTAGATTGTAATACTGAAGAAATTAAATTGGATGATGAGAATCACACTGTTGATGACATTCTAGCCCCTGTTAAAAATCAGTCTGCAGATGATGATGATGATTATAAGGATCAGGATGAAGATGAAGACAGTGACGAAGCTGGTTGGATAACTCCCAGTAACATTGTTAAAGCCAAAAAGATGATGGACGCAGACACATTATCAGAGGAATCGGTGAAAGTAGCATGTATGACAACAGATTTTGCAATGCAAAATGTACTAATGCAGATGGGCATGCATGTTGCGGCTCTTGATGGACGAGTTATCAAACAACTGAGAACTTTCATCTTCCGTTGTCACGCTTGTTATAAGAAAACAAGCCGTATGGATTTGGTTTTCTGTCCCAATTGCGGATTGAAGACGTTAAAAAAAGTCGCGGTGTCCGTAGACGAAAATGGTGTTGAACATATTCACATCAATTATAAGAAACAATTGCCGGTGCGTGGAAAAAGATTCTCATTGCCGACACCAAAAGGTGGTAAACACGCAGTCAACCCCATTCTTTCTGCTGACCAACCTGTACCAGATCAAAGAGTATCAAAATTAGCTAGGATGAAGAATAATCCACTTAATGATGATTATATTGCTGGTTACTCTCCTTTTGTAACGAGAGATGTCTTTTCAAAATCAGCTATGCTTGGGATTAGATCTAACCATGCCGGTCATAAGTACTGGATGAAAAAAAATCCTAATGAGTGTAAAAAAAAAAGAAAATAAATTTGTGAAATTTTCACCTTTATATTTCTATAGTATTTTTATCTTTTGTTTTTTTTTTTTTTTTTTTTTTTTCTAATTTTAAATACCAAGTAAAGTAAAGTACCCAGTAGCTGTTTAGGAAACAGTACCTGCTCATTCCATGTATTTGTATATTTGCATTTGTAAATATAGATATACAAATTCACAGAGTGGGCAGTGTTTAATTCCTAACTACAATTTACTGGAGTAAGGATATTTCAATTGAATTGTTGAATTTGAAGACACAGGAGTAATTTCTACTCTTAGCGATTTATTGACAAATACATTATTGATAATGTAAAATTACACTCTTTTGTTAATATTTTCAGACTAATGGTTGATTAATAGATAATTGATAAATTGTCGACAGATAGATAGTTGATAAATTGTCGATAGATAAATAGACGATATAGTTGTCTTGTGAGTAGATGACTGACTGACGATTTTTGTTTGAGATAATACAGTCAGAGGTTACAGTTTGAGGAAATGAGGAAAAGGTCGATAGGTGTGGTTACATTATTTGTGCAAAATTATTGGTAGCTTAAAATTGTAGGCGTAAAGAAATAATTTGAAGGTAGAGAGAATAAGTTGAAAACAGATGTTATGCACATGGTTGACAGAAAAATTTTCTTACAGATTAGAAAAAATATTCGTCGTCGGATGCATTAAAAAGATAATAAAAAAGAAACTCAAGGATACTGAATCCCTAAATTTACGATAGTATTTAAAATTTTAAACTGAAAGGTTCAGCTTCAAATGAGGTACAGCAAATTCTAGGGAGAAAACTGTTTAAAAGAATATTCAATAGCTCAAAGAGACGAAAATAGGCTTATGACCATAAACAGTCTAAAAATATTTTCTAATGATAAAGTTTTTCTAACAATAAAAGTTTCAGTTAAAAAATATACCTATAAATAAAATATGTTTAAAAATTAACAAACTATCTTTACTGCTAGACGAAACAGGCAGGTACTGGTTCCTGAACAGCTACTGGGTACTTTACCTTATTTTGTTTATGATAATTAATTCAGTAATAATTATTTGGAAATGAATTCGAGGACAAAAATTTTGTTAGTAGTTATTGTCAAAAGCATCTGCAGCTCATACAATGGGCATTTTTTTTCTAATACAAGATAATTTATAGAATTGGATAGTTTTAATTACGTTAATTTCCAATTACTTTTGAAATTTGAAGATTTTTGTCCTAGTTCAAGACAAATATTTAACATTTCATGTTTATATGTGTGCTTTTTGGAGCCAAACGATTTAAGGGGGTATTCTGGTCTAGAAGCCTAAATTTTAGGCATTTTTCAAACTAACATAAAAAAAAAATTAAGAACATTTTTACTATAGGTTTTTTTATATGATGTTTATTAACGTTTCAAGAATATAAAAAAAAATTGAAAAAAAAATGATAAATTGGACAAATTACAGGTCGGTGAAGTGGGGGCTACAAAAAAAACGGTGCACCCTGGTTGACATGATTCCAGCCCTTGTAGTGATCTGAAACAAAAAAATTTGAAAAATTCTCAATCTGTAAAGATGTCGCTATCGCGTTGACCTTAGTCAAGAAAAAAAAAAAAATTCACAAAATGGCGTCGACATGAAATATCAATTTTTTTTTACCCCCTTTTTTTGACCTTTTCGAATTTTTTAAAAATACTCCAAATTGAAATTTTTTAAAATCCAAGGCAGACGCGATAGAGAGATATATAAAGAAGATTCCCACCAAATTTCAAAAGAATCGGTCGGGTAGAACTTGAGATATCATGTCAACCACTTCAAAAAAAGTAGTTTTGAGAAAAACGCGTTTAAAGTTTGAGAAACAATTATAGTAGAATAACTCGTATAATAACATTCAATACTCACTTTGGATTAATCGGCGATTCCAGATCCATACATTGGGCCTTCCTCAACTTCATATTCGATGTTTTGTGAAGTTCTTTCAGCTAATCGAGCTGTTCTGCCTTCTTTGGAAGCAGCAGTAGCTCGTAGCTCGGAGCGCTCAATCCGAACTTCGTTACGTCTGATAGCAAATGAATGAGCTTCAGTACCAACGGTGATGCCCATAAGTTCCATCATTTTTAAGATGGGTAAATAACCTTCATTAAAAATGGCAACAGCTAAATAATTCGCAATTTGAATTGTTTGAGATCCAGCGTGAATATGCTTGGGAGCAAAAGTCCATATTAATGAATTGAGCGATTCATTGTTATTTTGAGTTTCGGATCCCAAACATCGATGTAGTAAATCGTCAGACGATAAACTGGTATAAATGGGCTCAATTACTTTCAGTACTTTTTCATCCAGGGGGGGATGTTCGTGGACAAACTCTTCAAGAGTGTTCTCAGCTGAGGCTTGTTGCCATTTACACTAGCTTGACGAACCAGTTGGGCAGTACATGTGTTGTGGATTCTTATCGCTTGAACTTTTATGATAATAAGTAGCCCATATTTCATTCTTCATACTCTGCAAACAATCAGGATGCCGACGAATTGCCAGACCGTAGTATAAACTCAACTCATGGATTACTTTATCTGTCAATTTACCAGCTCCTCTGCCGCCAATACCACTATTGTCTTTTTTTGCTTTACGCAACCTGGAACCCATACGTTTCTGGACATGCCCAACACACTCTTTTTTTTCTACGACTGGATCATCATCATACGGGTTGATATCAAGAATACCTTTAAATGTCTTGGAGTCTCCATCTCCAATATATTTTATGTACTTTACCCCGTGCTTCTCGACCGATCTGTTGAACATCTCGACAACAGCATCTACCTCCATTTTCCCAGCACTTCCCCGATGATTGATGGCACATGAATCTTCATGTTCCTCATACCAATCTTGATAAGCTTGAGGATCAGATTTCTTCTTTTCTTACCACAAGTTACAGCCTTGGCAAAAACTAGATTTTACGACAGTATCGATAACTTTTTTACTGTATTTACCAATAAGGGTTGTAACGCCAAAAAGTGAAGTAAACCCTCGCTTCTTCCAGGTGCCATCTCCAGAAACCGTCAAGTGTTTTGGATTTTCATTAGGCTCAAATTCTGATAATAATTCTTGCTCTTCTTTTACAGCTTTTGATATTAGCTGATCGTAAATTGCACTTGCGGCTGTATGTAAAAATTATCAAGACAACTGTAGTAAGTACTGATACATAAACCTTTGCATATATCCATGACACTACAAAAAATATTTATTCCTTCTCTTCCTACTCCTAAAAGTCTCATAGCTGTAACGATCCGGCGATTAATTTCATAAGCTTTGTTCACCAACGGACATGATTGAATGTATCGAACATTTTCACAACTGCACTGTAATGTAATTTTAAATCCTAAACCGCGTGGTGCCGTTTGAGAAAATTTAATTTCTTCTTTGCAGGTAGCACACACAATTAAAGTTGAGAGAGTTTGAAAAACTGAGAAAAATTCCAGAAGACAGTACCCAAAATTTTTGTTAATAACTATTTCCTCATCTCCAAACTTTTTTAACTTTGCTGCGGAAGCACTCGTATAACTACAATCTTTTTCAGCGGTAAATTGATTTGATGAAAATCGTTTCTTCTTGTGCCTATCTGGACGACTACTGCTCCCCGCGCACTTTTTCTATCCGTTTTTAAGCAAATAAAAAAAACAAAATTTATTATTTCACAAAACTATCCACAGAGCACTTGTCTACTTCGCTTCAAGATTGAAACTAAACTGAACAGAATAATAAATGATAAACAATATCAACATTATAACTTTCGCATTGAACAGTTCCTGGTATATTTAGTATGTATATTCCTAGTATATTAAGTATGTATAAAGGTATATATAGAAGTATAAAAATATATATTGAATATATATGAAGGCTTATGTCGAAAACAAAAGAGTTCTTGGAAAGAACGAGTGCTCAAGTCTTCCAGGAACTGCCACTGTTTATTGTGTGATTCGCGACGATCGGCCGGCTTAGATGCTGCGTCACAAAATCGACTGTATCTTCGAAAATAATTCGAATTTTGAAAAATTCATTTAAGGACATATTTTTAAGGGTCTAAACTTTGAAAATATGCAAAAAAAAAATCGATTTTTTCAAATTTCTAGACCAGAATACCCCCTTAATAAGTCATTTTTTAACTTTTCAAATTCAAAATTTTGGCAAAAATAATGCTCCGGGTGAGGATCGAACTCACGACCTTAAGATTATGAGACTTACGCGCTGCCTACTGCGCTACCGAAGCAACTGGGAGCATAAAAGAGTATTTCCTACATTAATCACACCTTTGTAGAAAAAAAAAGGAATGGTTTTCATCAAAAAAATTGTTTTATTAGGGATTAATCTACGAGATTTTCGGAAAACAAAAAAAAATCATTTTTTAATAGAATAACTCATTTATCAATGTGTTTCTATTTTCTTTTTCATTGCTGACTTACTTCTACCCTCCATAATTTCTGAGTTCCACTTAGCTGGCCCTTGGAGAGTCTAGTACAGCCAATGTTTGTGATGCGGTTAGTATATGTTATAGGGGGCGAGCGTATATCCCGCGAATATTTTAAATTATGTGTTATTATCGTCGTCTATTTTTATGTGGCAGAGATTAGTTATTTTTTTGATATCTATGGCAAACTATGTGATGCAATTATATTATGAATTTTCACGTTTTCTGTAAAGGCTAAGTTTCGGATGTCATAGCATGTTTGTACTTTTTTCTTGTTTTAGAAATTGACAGATTTTCGAATGTTTTTTTAGCTATAAGTCGCAGTTAAAGAAAAGGTGGTTTAGATCCTGTGTTTCGTATTCACAGTCGCTTGTGGGGTCGCTTTTAATTTGGATTCTGTGTAAGTACTCATTGGCACATATGTGTCCAGATCTCATTCTGTTAATTAGTATTATTGTTATTATTTTTTCACAATAATATTTACGTGCATAATATTGTCAGCCACATATGGTGGTGATCTGTGGACTGTTTTTGAACAAAGTTAAAAGTGGCGCTTACTTTATTAAAAAATGAAAATATAAGGGGCCTATGGAGGGTACCTTCTACTTTATTTACCTCTACCTTCCGTAGGTCCCCCTATACCTCCATAGAGGGACCCCATCATTTGTTCGAATCTATTGTAGAGCCCTATCGTCACATTAGCTGGGTCAGCAAAGAGGATCTCTCTGTTGTCACCAGCGAGGACCACTGCAAGGCCCGGGGATGTAACCGTATGGATCAAATAACATCTGAAGACCTCTCACTTTGATGAACGCCAACATGTCAAAGTAAGAGGGTCCTTCACCACTAACGTTGCCCTTGGATCACAGACATGCTCCATTGTAAAGTGCCTTATTCTATATAGTAGGATCTGTAGGGTGGACCATAATGCACGCACAGTAACCTCCTGGAACATAATTTCGGACCCAAGAAGTCCCAGTACTGTAATCCAGCGGTACGGGCAAAATTGAGCTGACGAAAGAGGTAGAGGGCCTAGCTAATCGTTAGGTGGCTCGCTAAAGTGGACCTAATAACGAAGATGCCAGACACTCAGCTCTTCCCGATATATCAGTGAGTACAGGGCGCTATTACAGTAATTTTTTTGGCATTGAGACTCTGCAATCATGGCTCCCCTATCATGTAAACTCAAAAACAATAATAGATTGCAATAGTTAATTAGAGAATTGGAATTGCCCTTCGTAAGCTCTGGGTGCAATGGCGAACAGCTGAGTGCCTGGGTAAACAAAAGCACAATATAAATTGAATTCAATTATTGTTATTCTTTTGAGGTTTTTATTTTCAAACCATGCTTTTTTGTCATTGTTTGACTGTATTTTTGAATTTTTGGTACGTCAATCCCAATCTTTTGAAATCTTCGTTTCTGATTATTTCATTTAATATTTTGTTTGCATCATTCTGTAGTAGACTGCATAGCTTAGTTTTAATTCCAGTAGCTCGCCAGTGAGTCTGGCTTCATTTGACAGTTTGTCTGCTCTTTCGTTTTGCCTTCTATTCCTAAATGGATTGGGCACCTTGTCAATATGTTATTCCGACGCAAATATATTGTTACAAAGATAAAATTTCACCAATACCCTCATGACAACCATTTCAAGCAATAATTAGTACTTCCCTATCTTAACTATCCTGGACAATTATTACCTATATTGCCGATCATATTTTCAAACGTTGATACTACCACCAATCCGCGGATAACACAAGTTTATCAACTTTTACGATTGTAATGATGTAGATAACAGTAGAAAAAAGTTGAATAATGAATCTAATTACCTTTCTTTTGCATTTATGTTTTTTTTTTTTTTTTTTTTTTTTTATTGACCCCTTTATATATTTTAAAAGTTGCGTCAAGACCAGTTAGTACTACCACAGGGGTGTTTCAAAACTCTATTTTATGTCCGATTCTATTCCTGATAGCAATAAACATTCTGTCTCCAAACTTCTTCTGGAGCAGTCAGTCCGAGGATTTAGCCGAGAAGCAATATCTGCTGGTCCGAGGCTGAACCTGCCTATACCTTATTAATAAATTTTGAATTAACTGTTGATTAATTACTATGGGAAATTCTCAAATCCTTACCCCAGGGTTGAGAAAATTTTTTAGCGTTCAACCCAGGTTCCTTCACGCTTATCAGCGTTCAGTTATTCTATTCTATAAGGTTTCATCATTACTACCCTAAAAATGTAAGCGCTTATCAGCAGTTCCACCCTGAGGCGCCTAATAGCGTTCAGACTCTTTATCCATTACCTACTTGTCGGCAGGTAAATCAAAAGTATTATCTAAAAATAAAAAAATTAAAAGCACTTCACAGAGGAATCAATGACATGACCTACCTCAAGTATCGACTTTCTCAACACGGTCAAACCTGAAGAACTATTAAAAATTTTGTTATCTGGGAAAACTTAATTTTCTCAGAACGTAACACCACTTTGAGTTCTATAGATAAATCTATAGATAAATTTCCAGAAAATCAAAGTCATTGGCTGCGTTCAGGTTTACTAAGTTCTAAGTAGGGTTGACTTTATCTACCAAAAAATTAATATTTAGACACACTTAAATAAATATACCTTGCATTGTTTTATTATAGATTTTTTAAAAAAACAATATAGTTACTTTAAGTTGTTACTACAAGATATGCTAAGATCTGCCAAGAACTTAGTAAACTTGAACGCGGCCATTACATTGAATAGCAAACGAAAACTCAAATTACTTGAAGTCTGTCAGTTACCGAAAATCTGTTTTCAATTGTTAAATGATCTCTTGTGGGATGCTCACATGACACAGGTCGACAAGAAATATGTTAATTAAAAAAGAAAAAGTTAGTCATCTTTTTTGGCCCATCCTATTATACATAGACAACGTACACAGCTGCGCAGTTTTTACTAATTTTGGCAACTTAAGGTACTTTTTATTACTTAATTGTTGTCGTTATTGAGAGTAGGTGTAATGCTATATAGTGTATCATTGTATGGAAGACAAGCTAAACCAACTAAAGCCAAGTGATTTCGACACTTTAGGGAGTTTGTCGTTAAATCGAGTGACATACATGGAATTTACACTGTATTTTTTAATTTTAATAATTTATTTCTAATTGATTTATCAACACTGTAACAGACGATGTATTCTTATAACTCACTTTAAATAAATATTATTCAAGTAATTTAAATCATCATTGACGGACTTAGGTTCGATGTTATCTTAGACCCTATCCGATAAAAATGCACGTTTTGCATTATTATTTACATTTTTTCGCCGAAAAATTATAATTCTTTATACCTGTGAAGGCCTGGACTTTAGCGTAAATTTATCACGGACCATAATTTATTTAATATTTCCACTTTTAGTTCGTTGAGTATCAAATTTATTCGTCAAAATAAATCAGATACATTTTAAGAACTTTATTGTATTAACAGTTAGAAAAATTGATCTTCATTATTAAAATTACGACCTAAACTTTTTAAACAATGGATGTTTCGCCGTGGAAGATGATGGTTTTTTAAATTCATAGTAAACCGCATCGTCTGCTCCAGACATTGATGATATATTTCCAGCTCTTCTCATAGTCTGTAAAAAGAAAAGAGAACAATCGACATTATTACTCGTTAATTTTTTTTACTATTACATAAGTAAATTTACAACAACATTATAAAATTCAAAACAGTAGTAAGAATAACTTACCGGCCGAGAACCTTCTCCCGGAATCTTCTCTTCATCGGCATCTGAATCATTAGCTAACAAAACTTTTTGTAATAATGTACCCTGATCTTCTTTGGTATTATAAAACATATCTGGCTCTTGGTCCATCCCTGACAATTTAGTAATAACTTTGTATGCATATCCTTGGTTAACAAGAAACCGTTGACGTTTTCTCGAGTAATTCATTTCAACAGTGTCCTGAGATACTAATGTATAAAAGAATGCATTATAATCTTCAGCAATAGCACCTTTTTTAGCTCTTAAAATACGTCCTAAACGTTGCGCTTCTTGCCTTCTAGATCCTCCGTGCGCTGAAATTTGTATTAAAACATTTGCTTCCGGCAAATCAAACGAGGTATCTGCAACCTTACTAACAAATATCGTATTTATGTTAGTATTATATTTAAAATTCTGTAGAATATTGATCCGTTCACTTTGATTTGTTGGACCGTAAATAAATGGTCTGTTTAATGTTTTGGCGTAATGTATCAATGCGAATACATTGTCCGAGAAAACAATGGTTTTGTCACCACGTCTCTCATGGTAACGCATTAGATATTGACAAGCGCGAAATTTATTGGGGTTCATTACATACAGCAACATCTTTTTACTCATTTTATGGCCTAAATATTCACGATAGAATTCCGGAGTCATAGGACACCAAACCTCAGCACACTGCACTCGTGCAATAAATCCACGTTTTTGCAATTCTAACCAATTAGCTTCATACAGTTTGGGACCGATCAAGAAATTCAGATCTGCAATCTTATCATCTTCACGCAATAATGTAGCAGTCAAACCTAATTTACAATGCGACTGTACAATGGTCAATACTCGTCGAAACATTTTGGCTGGAATTGTATGTACTTCATCTAAGACCATAATACCCCATTCTTGTTCCTGCAACCACTTCATCGTCTGCTCAGCTTCCCATGAACGTTTTTGCGAGTGTGTTATCATCGAATAGGTTGTTATTAATATTCCGCAACCCATCGGCTTATCTTTGGCTTCACTAGTAAAACGACATATCATCGAATCATCAGCAGTCGACCACATTTTGAACTGTTGCTTCCATTGTTCAACTGATACACCAGAATTGCAAAGTACAAGGGCGCGTTTACGTACCGTGCAACATGCTGTGACACCAACTAAACTTTTACCAGCACCGCACGGTAATACAATAACACCAGAACGAGCACGTCCATTACCAAACATTTTACGCAAACTTTTTTCCTGATACGGACGCAGTACTGCTGACGGCTTCAAGTCAATATTGATATCAGGATTCACAGTATCATTACGAAAATCATATTCGGCTAATAAAGGATATTCTAATTCGATACAACGTTTCTGTATGATTTCTATTTTTTCTTGATTAACTTCAAAACTGACTATTTTGAGCTGTGGATCTTCGTCATCCTCATCTTCTTTGTCCATTTTTTCAAGAAATGTTGTAATATCTTCAGGTACAGGGGCTACTTCTTCTGGTTTCGGATTCTCAGCAGTAGTCGTGATACTAGTTGTCGGCTGAACTACCAGTGGTTTAGCGCCAAACTGCATTGCTGCTACTTTGGTTTGTACGTTGGTTATCAAACCGTCCTTTTCGGTATCTTCGACTTTTTTACGCAAGCGACATTCTTGAATCACTGGGTCTTTCAGTAATTTTTGAAGTACATCTGGAAATGGGGATTCCACAAAATACTTGTTATGCTTTAAAACTAATTTTACCTGAAAAAAAATAAATTGAAGATAACAGTTGTAATTACTGTAATAATATAAAGTAAGTTAATTATTTTAATACTTACTTTACCGTATGATAAGGTACATAGTTGTATGAATTCAACTATACCATCAGGAATACTTGTTTTGCTTAATCTTTTTAGGTACTCAATTATATCGTGAGTTTGCAATCCAACACTTACTGCAGCGTATAGTGAGTAAGCTGTTAATTTGTACTGAAACAACAAAAATTTTTTTTTTTTATGAAAAATTATAAATTTATTGATCAATAATAATAAAGAAAAATTTATTCAAGAAAAATATTCGCTTGGTAATCTTATAAATAAAAACTAAGGTATGGAGCTTACAGATGCGTGCTCAGATCAAAGTCAGTCTATTATATATTAATAAGTATATGAAATTAAAATTGACAGACACGTAACAATTTTTTGATTTTTCTTAAAAAATAAACCAGGGGTAGAAAATTATTTTTAAAAAATTGCATTTATAATTTTTTTAGATCACACTGAAGTTGACAGACATTAGAAATTTTTTTAGAATTTTATAGCAATAAAATTTATAAAAAAAAAAGAAATTTTTTAAAAAATTTCACATGTGAAAATTAAAAAAAAAATTAATTAGTGGAAATTTTAAAAAGCTTTTTTATTATTGTAGTTGATTTGTTATAAGAATTCAAAAAAATTGACAGTTGTCAGCTAACTTGACGTTTTGACTTTTTCATTTTCCTAATTTTTCTTTAAACCATTGAATGTAATTAATATGATTATTTAATATAAGTTACTGATTGCTAAGCAAATTGTATTAACTATTAATAAATGGTCTTTTGCCGCTGTTTCCTAAGTGATGTTAGCTACAAAATAGATATTGATTAAATCAAAAGTTATTGTATCTAATTGTATAAACTATTTTGTAACTAAACATTTATGTATTATAATGTAAAAATTTATAATTTTTATATAAGATGTAAAATTAAGTAACCTTGTTACTTGTCCTTGGCTGTTAGGTCTTTTTCAAAGAAATAAATAAATAAAACTTCAGTATCATTTTTTTAGAGCTTAACTAAAGATGGAATTTTTTAAACAAATTTTTTTAGGTATAAATTATTAGTCAAGAAATTTCTAAAAATTATCCGATGTCTCTCAATTACAGTATCATATAAGTATTAATTGTTTGGTTAGAAAAAAAAAATAATAAAATTTACCTCATGAATATGTTCAGGACGACAAACAGGCTCTGATATCGCAATCAAAAAATCATGAGCGTGTCTATAAACTGGTGAAAATGATTCCAGAAAAATATGACCATTTGGTGCCTGTAAATTAAAAATTACTAGCCATAATTTTATTATTTTCAATGACAATGATATTCTATCAACACATCAAGTATCTAAAAAATAATAAACTAGAATGTTCGGATAACCCAAACAGATGACCAACATAATTAATAACAATAAAATGTTTTATTGTAAATTAAAAAAAATAGAAAAAGGACATACAACCCATAGAGGTCTCAGTGCATTATCTGGCTTTAATATCATCTGTTCCCGGTAATCTTTAGCACCAAATTCATCCTCTGCTGTATTTTGATCCACTTTCTCAGCATCATTTTTGGCAGCATCTGGTATACCATCAGTGTCAATACTATCACCGAATTCATCATCAAGAAAATCTTCCTCTTCTTTGCGTTTTTTTGACTTCGCCCGATCTATTTAAAATTTTATGTGTTTTTATTATTTTATCAATCACCAAAAATACTTAAATAATAAATAATTTAAAGCTACCTTCTTTCTTGACACGTTTTGGTGGTCCCATTTTTAGATTTTTATATTTAAGTTCAATAAACAATTAAATATTTAAATATAGATGTCATATGGATATAAATACTTTAATAACTTTAAAAACAATCAGTCTATTATTATGACTTTTTTTAATTTCAACACAACGGCTATCAATGTTAAGTCTCGGAGCTTAGATCTCCGCATGTTGCATCTGAGTTTCGTGCGTAGTGTTGAAAGTTATGAAAATATTTATTATTATTATTCTGCAAGTGGCGCTCCACTCTGTTGTTGAAATTATGTCGGTAACAACGAGTTCTAGATTTCTCATCAAAGAGTTGCCGCATTAAATGTAATAAATTTAAAAATTTACAATGCAATATGGGAAAATAAAATTTCAGATACATTTTCTGCAATTGAGCCTCAATGAATATATTAAAATAAATAAATATGTAAGTACTTGTTAAATATTAATACGATACTGAATATAAATAATCAGTACTCGACAATTAAAATTTTCGTAGTGATCAATATCTTTATTTTTTTTTAATTATTTAACGTGATACGAAAATTTTTTTTAGTCTTGAATTAAACTTTTTTAAAAACATTTATTATTAAATATTTAATTTAATTAATGTAATTATTATTACAGAAAAAAAAATTTTTTTTTTTAGTTTGTACTCAAATATTTTTAAAAGTTTATTTTTACATATTTAATTTAAAATTAATGAAAAATAATTTAGCAGATTTTGATAATTTTAAGAGTTTTTTTAACAAATAAATTATGGCAAAAAAAATTGACACGTAGAAATTTAAAAAAATAAAAAATGCAATTCTTTTAAATTAATTTTCTTGAAAAAATATGTTTATTAAAAAAAATTAAAAAATGGTTAAGTGACTGCTAACTTTAATGTCATTTAAAATTGTGATGACACATTAGCAGACATTAGAGAATTTTTTTATTTTTCTTGAAAAATAATGATAATAAAATTAGAAGACATTTAAGAATTCTTCAAATTTTTACAACAGATCAACTATTATAAAAAAATTAGGAAAACGGTTGACCCTAAAGGCCATCTCTGCAACTTATTCCCGCTAATTCCGTTAATCCTGGCCGCTTTTTTTGAGCTCTTCGAGCTCAAAAATACAATCTGTGTGTTGTTTTGAGCTCGCCGAGCTTAAAAAGGTACCTTTTCTATGCTTTTGAGCTCTTTGAGCTGAAAAGTCTGATAGAAGTTTCATAGAACACTATTTTTTGAATTTTCAAACCGCAATAACTTTTGAATAAATGAACCGATTTTTACGCGGTTAGCGGCATTCTACGCAGTTTTTTAAGCCTCATAAAGAATTTCTAAGTTTCAATTGGTCAAACTAGAAATTTCGGAGTAACTCCAAAAAAACACTTGTTTTTTTTTTTTTTTTTTTCCGGTTCTCTTTCGTTCACGATATTTCTCGAACGAATCAACCGATTTTGACCGGATTGGCGGCGATCGACGTGGTTTTTCAAGGTTGAGAGCTGATTAGTTTTTTGGAATAGATCAGTAAAGCCGTTGAAAAGTTATCCCAAAAAAAACCACTTCTGAAAAAAATTTTTTTCCTATTTTTTTTGAGATTTCTCCAAATTTCTCAAAATCTATCGGTCCGAATCGATTCAATTTCACAGGAAATCTAAGTTTGACGAAGCCCTTTCGAATGGCACCAACCGCGATGAAATCGGTTCAACCGTTCAAAAGTTATCAGAGGTTTACATACTTACACACACACACACACACACACACACACACACACACACACACCTCGTGTCGGGCTTGCTGGGTCCCGCATCGGGCGCCTCCCCAGGTGGCGGATAGGGAAATGCCCGGCATATCTGCACGTCAGATGCGTCGGGTACCGAGGAAATAGAATACTCGGGGTGGACCAAAACCTAGCAAAAGATGGTATGGAAATGTCAGAACAATTTCAAACATCGTCTACGGTGCAGAGGAGGGATACCTCAGTGCCGGCGAGGGAAGGCGTACAAACGGGCCTGAACTCGTCGTTATCAAGCGACCGTTTGAACAGTGGAGTAGACCCCATGGCTCTGCTGTCTAGCAATGCTAGCAATGCTACAGGGAGTAAAGAAACAGCTCTGATGGAAGTAGACGCACAGCAAACAAACTTTCCTCCAATAGGTGGAAGACCTGTTGCTCCCGTCAACACTCACACATGCCGAGGGAGGATAAACTCTCTACCGACTGTCACCGGTCAACAATCGCCAATGGAACGGCTCGGTAGCAAGATCGAAGAATTAGCTGAGTTCATAAAGGATAAACGAAATCTCCACCATGAACTCAGAAAAATAGTAGCGTCCATTGCCACGACATATAAGTTGGCCAACAAACCAGCAACGAAGTCGGCGAGAACCACGCAAACATCTCCGGATCTGAACAAAAAATCCCAGACGTTTTCGGTCACTCCTGAGAAAACACAGCATAGAGAAGAGAAAAACAAGAAGAGGCCGCTATCCACGCCCAGCCCTTCCTCGGAAATCGATAAGCCAGCACATAAGAAGACAGCCCGGGGTGATACCTGGACCAAAGTGACTCGGAAAAACAAGAAAAAGGAAGAACAGGAGCCAGTGGCTCAATCTGCTACAGCCCAAAACCAGCCAAGCAATGTTGGCTCCAAGAAACCGAGGAGGAAGAAGATAAAAACTAAAGCTGTGCTTGTCCAACCAGCTGAAGGGCGAACATACGCCGATCTCCTCAAGGAAATCAAAGCCAAGGTTAATCCGACAGAGACTGGAGTAGACATAAATCCTATCAAATAAACGAAGCGAGGGGGCGTTCTTCTAGAAATAGGTCGCAAGACTGAAGACACTACCGCTTTCACGGCTGCGATAAAAACAGCAACTGCTAACATCGGTACAGTCAGAACGCTTACACCAAAAGCAACGATCAAAATCCTGGACTTGGATGCCATCACTACTGAGAACAACGTCCGCGAAGCACTCAAACGTGACTTCACCGACAGCCTGGAGATCAAACGGGTAAATTTGACAAAGCCTACTCGATGGGGCAACCGGGCAGCCTTCTGCGAGATAGACGAGGCTAGCGCGTTCAAAATCCTTGACAAGGCTCGTATAATGATCGGATGGGTCAACTGCCGCATTCGACCAGTTGTAAAAGTAACACGCTGTACCAGATGCCTCAGATACGGGCACGCGACGAACTCCTGCAGGGGGCCTGACAGAAGCAAGTGCTGCTTTAAATGCGGGGGAGGAAACCACAAAGCTGCAGACTGCGTTGAACAGCCAAAGTGCTTCCTCTGTACACAGAAACAAGAAGCTCCAGATAGCTTATGTCATATTCCAGGCTCCGGGGCTTGTAAGGTATTCCGCACCGCACTTGCCGAAGCTACGAAAGGGCAGAAATGACACGCATACTTCAAGGAAACCTGAACAGATGTGCGTTGGCGCAAAATTTACTTCGCCAGCGAGTCTTTGAAGAGAGGATCGACGTTTGCTTCATCTGTGAGCAATATCTAAACCTCCAAGATAGAGCATGGTTCGCAGACAAAACTGGCACGGCGGCAATCTGGATTGCAAATACAAAGAACGGTACCACCATCAACAGCGGAAGTGGAGCAGGTTTTGTCTGGATTCAAACCCCCATAATCTACTTCATGAGCGTCTATCTCTCACCTAACGAAGGGATTAGTGTGTTCCGACAGAAACTGGCAAATATAGAGGATGTGATCACCAAGTTCGACGGCGAAGTTATCGTAGCTGGTGACTTCAATGCTAAATCGGCTGAATGGGGCGCTGATTTCTCCGACACCAGAGGCAACGAGGTCGCTGACGTTGTGGCTAGACTCGACCTCATAGTGCTAAATACTGGGAGCACCACGACTTTCAGAAGACCGGGGTACCAAGAGTTCATCCTCGACATTTCGTTGGCGACTCCAAAAATTGCCAACATGATTGAAAACTGGACAGTATCCGAAAAATACAGTGGCAGTGATCACCAGTTCGTGACATTTAACGTTGGATTGGCATCTACTCCGGTACCACAACACGACCTTTCTAAGCGAAAGTGGAATGTCAGGAAGCTTGATCCAGAGGCGCTGCGAGCTTCACTTACACGGAGCTGGTCTACCCTTCAGAACAACCCGGCTCCGGATACTTGCAGCGAGACAGAAAGGATAGTACTAAATACGATGGAGATTTCCGCCGCATGTGACGCCTCTATGCTGCGGTTGAAAAACCGGAGTTTTCGCAGGCCGGCGTACTGGTGGTCAACAGACATAGCGGAACTTCGCAAAATGTGCCATCAACTACGTCGCCGCGCAACGAGAGCCGCCAAACGCTCCCCAAGCCAGGACTTGTATTCAAAAGAGTACAAGCAGGCCAAAAAGACGCTAAATCGAGCCATCAAAGCAAGTAAAGCAAAGTTGTGGAAAGAGATCTGCAACGATCTCGACAATGACATCTGGGGTAAAGCCTACCAAATTGTCGCCAAACGACTTGGAAAGGCTTCACCAGAGGCGCCGAAGTCTCCAGCCTTAATGGATAGCATCGTAGCGGAGCTTTTCCCCAAACACCCGCCGCGGGAGAAGAAACACTACACTAAAAACAACGAAGTAACGCCCTTCACAACTAAGGAACTACAAGACGCGGCCAAGTCACTCAAAACAGGAAAGGCACCTGGACCTGATGGCATCCCGGCATCGGTGATCAAGATTATAGCCCTGGAATACCCAGACTTACTCCTGAACACCTACAACGCATGCTTGGCAACTGGCACCTTTTCCGCGGTCTGGAAACGGCAGAGATTGATTCTCTTAGACAAAGGTAAGGGAACCCCCATAACACCTTCGTCGTTTAGACCACTCTGTATGCTAGACATTGCTGGAAAACTGCTCGAGAAGCTCATACAAGGGAGACTTCGCGACGACATCGACCGTGCTGGAGGTTTTGCCACCAACCAGCATGGCTTCCGGAAAGGTCATTCGACAGTCGGAGCGATCAAGAAAGTCATAAAGACAGCAACACAAGCATGGTCTGGTAGCCTCAAAGCTCGTAAAGTATGTCTTCTCCTCACGCTAGATGTCAAAAACGCATTTAACAGCGCAAATTGGGGAGACATTTTAGACGCTCTGGAGCACAAGCTTGACGCGGAGCCAGAAAATCTGGCACTAGTCGACAACTACCTTGACGATAAAAAGCTAATAGTGGAAACTACTGAAGGCCCACAAGAATACGCCATAACGGCTGGCGTGCCGCAAGGCTCAATAATGGGGCCTGATCTATGGAACGCAGACTACGACGAGATTCTTGAAATCCCGTTGCCAGATCAAGTAGAACTAACAGGCTTTGCAGACGATGTTGCAGCCACTATAGTGGCGAACAGCGTGGAAGAGGCCGAACTGCTAGTTCGGGAAACCATCGACACCGTCGAGACTTGGCTCGATAAGCATCACCTGAAACTCGCCAAACAGAAAACCGAGATGGTCGTTTTGACCCGTCAAAAATGGTTTCCAAAACCATTCGCTATGGACATGGGAGGAACAACGCTGACATCAACAAGGGCCCTGCGGTATCTAGGGGTAATGATAGACGAGAAACTATCTTTCCGTGAACACCTCGACAGTGCATGCAAGAAAGCCAGCAAAACTGTGTCTAGCCTAGCACGAATTATGACCAACACCATGGGACCAAGAACAAAAAAGAGAAGAGTTCTTCTAGAAGCAGTCCACTCGGTACAGCTTTATGGAGCGGAGATATGGGCAGACATATTAAAGCAGAAGACCTACCGGCGAAAGATCGCAGCACTACAGCGGCGAGGCGCTCTCAGGGTTGCCTGCGCCTACCGCACAGTTTCCGAAGCGGCTGTATTGGTCATTGCAGGAGCCGCGCCCATCGACCTTTTAGCGTTCGAAAGAGCAAAACTCTATGACGCTAAAGACAGTGATGATAACATGAAGGACGCAAGAACGAGGATAAAGGCGGAAACGCAGCAAGAGTGGCAGGACCGATGGACATCGGGAGAGACGGGCAGATGGACGGCGCGCCTGATCCCAAACATCAACGTCTGGCTCTCTCGGAAGCACGGGGATACGGACTTCTTCCTGACCCGGCTATTGACGGGACATGGGCAGTTCAATGCCTATCTTTTCAAGATGGGTTTGCACAGCACACCAACGTGCAAATACTGCCCGGATAAAATCGACGACGCCGAACACACATTCTTCGAGTGTGCTCGATGGAAGGACTACAGAAGAAGCACCGAAGAGATCATAGGCACCAGGCTCTCCCCCTCAAGCCTGGTGACCTATATGATCAAACAAGAGGAAAACTGGTCAGCTGTTACAATTTATGCAGAGCACCTCCTGAAAGACAAAATCGCAGAAAGGGACCAGTAGCCAGGAGTAGGCGTCGTGAGACGCAGCACGACTGGATTGAAGTAATGCTAACGCGGTTCCAATCCAGTCCTCCCCGTACCATCTAGGGGAGAGGGGAAGAGGAATGTTTTTTTTAGTGGGTAAAAATATCCACACTACCGACTATCGATATCTGCCGGAAGATGGGCGGCAGAGTTAACGATACCGGTGTCTTTTGAAGATCTTTTTTCGTACCTCTTTACAAAAAAAAAAAAAAAAAAAAAACACACACACACACACACACACACACACACACCAAACAATGATATGAAAATGTCAGAAGATTTTCAAACATCGTTTACAGTACAGAGGATGGATACCTCAGTGCCGGCGAGGGAAGGCGTGCAAACGGGCCTAAACTCGTCGTTATCAAGCGACCGTTTGAACAGTGGAGTAGACCCCATGGCTCTGCTGTCTAGCAATGCTAGCAAGGTTACAGGGAGTATGAAATCAGCCCAGATGGCAGAGAACGGACAGCTGAGCAACATTCCTTCAAAAAGTGGAGGACCTTTTGCTCCTGCCACTAATCAAACCCACCGAGGAAGAATGAACTCTCTACCGACCGTCACCGGCCAACAGTCACCAATGGAGAGGCTCGGCAACAAGATTGATGAGTTAGCCGACTTCATAAAAGACAAAAAGAATCTCCACCATGAGATCAGAAAATTGGTTTCGTCTATTAGTACGGCATATAGGCTGGCCAACAAATCACCAACGAAGTCGGCGTCAACGACTCAAACATCTCCGAGTCTGAATAAAAAATCACAGCCACCTCTGACCACTCCTAAGAAATTACCACAGCAAGGAGATGGCAACAAGAAGAGGCCGCTGTCCACGCCCAGCCTTTCCTCAGATATTGACAAGCCAGCACAGAAAAAGACAGCCCGGGATGATACCTGGACCAAAGTGACTCGGCAAAACAAGAAAAAGAAAGAACAGGAGCCAGTGACTCAAGCTGCTACAGCCCAAGACCATCCAAACAGCGGTGGCTCCAAGAAACCAAGGAGGAAGAAGACAAGAACTAAAGCTGTCCTAGTCCAACCAGCTGAAGGGCGAACATACGCCGATCTCCTGAAGGAAATCAAGGCCAAGGTAAGCCCTGTCGAGACGGGCGTAGACATAAGGTCTATAAAAAGACGAAACACGGAGGCGTTCTCCTTGAAATGGCTCGAAAGACCGAAGACAGCAAGGCATTCACCGATGCAGTAAGGGCAGCCACTGCAAACATCGGCACAGTCAAGACGCTAACACCAACAACAACGATCGAGATCCTCGACTTAGATGAAATCTCTACCGAGAGCGAAGTCCGTGAAGCACTCAAACGTGAATTCACTGACAACCTGGAGGTCAAACGGGTAAATTTGACAAAACCCACACCACGAGGTAATCGGGCAGCCTTCTGCGAACTAGACAAGCCCAGTGCGATTAAGGCCCTTGACAAGGCCCGTATACGGATCGGTTTGGTGAACTGTCGTATACGCCCAGTAGTAAAAGTAACACGTTGTTTTAAATGTCTTGGTTATGGACACCAAACACGTCAGTGTGCGGGACCAGACAGAAGCAGGTGCTGCTACAAATGTGGCGGAGAGAACCACAAGGCCGTAAACTGCACGGAGAAGTTAAAATGCTTCCTTTGTGCTTCGGACAAAGGTGCCCAGGATAGTCTATGCCATATTTCTGGCACTGGAGCGTGTAAGGCATTCCGCAAAGCACTTGCAGAAGCCACGAAAGGTCAGAAATGACACGCATACTACAAGGCAACCTGAATAGGTGCGCCTTGGCGCAAAACCTGCTGCGCCAGCGTGTTTTCGAAGATAAAATTGACGTCTGCTTTATCTGCGAGCAATATCTAAACATCGAAGGTAAAACATGGTTCACAGACGAAACGGGCACGGCAGCAATTTGGATTGTGAACACAAAGAACGTTACCGTCAACAACAGCGGAGGTGGAGCAGGTTTTGTCTGGATTCAAACCCCCATAATCTACTTCATGAGCGTCTATCTCTCACCTAACGAAGGGATTAGTGTGTTCCGATAGAAACTCGCAAATATAGAAGATGCGGTCACTAAGTTCGACGGCGAAGTTATCGTAGCCGGAGACTTCAACGTTAAATCGGCTGAGTGGGGCGCTGCTTTCTCCGACACCAGAGGAAACGAGGTCGCTGACGTCGTGGCTAGACTCGACCTCATAGTACTGAACACCGGGAGCACCACGACCTTTAGAAGACCAGGGTACCAAGAATCCATCCTCGACATCTCATTGGCGACTCCAAGGACTGCCAACATGATCGAAGACTGGACAGTATCCGAAGAATACAGTGGCAGTGATCACCAGTTTGTGACATTCAACGTTGGATTGGCATTTGCTCCGGTTTCACAACGCGACGTTTCTAAGCGGAAGTGGAATGCCAAAAGGCTTGATCCAGAGGCATTGCAAGCTTCACTCGCACGAAGCTGGTCTATCCTCCAGAACAACCCGACACCGGATACCTGCAGTGAGACGGAAAAGGCAGTGCTAAACACGATGAAGGAAATTACTGCCGCATGTGACGCCTCTATGCCGCGGCTGAAAAACCAGAGCTTCCACAGGCCGGCGTACTGGTGGTCAGCAGACATAGCAGAACTTCGCAAAATATGCCATCAGCTACGTCGCCGAGCAACGAGAGCTACGAAACGCTCCCCAAGCCAGGACTTGTATTCAAAAGAGTACAAGCAGGCCAAAAAGACGCTAAACCGAGCCATTAAAGCAAGTAAAGCGAAACTGTGGAAAGAGATCTGCAACGATCTCGACAATGACCTCTGGGGTAAAGCCTACCAAATTGTCGCCAAACGACTTGGAAAGGCTTCACCAGAGGCGCCGAAGTCTCCGAAGTAACACCCTTCACAACTAAGGAATTACAAGACGCGGCCAAGTCACTCAAAACAGGAAAGGCACCTGGACCTGATGGCATTCCGGCATCGGTGATCAAAACTGTAGCCCTGGAATACCCAGACATACTCCTGAACACCTACAACGCATGCTTGGCAACTGGCACCTTTTCCGCGGTCTGGAAACGGCAGAGATTGATTCTCTTAGACAAAGGTAAGGGAACCCCCATAACACCTTCGTCGTTTAGACCACTCTGTATGCTGGACATTGCTGGAAAACTGCTCGAGAAGCTCATACAAGGCAGACTTCGCAACGACATAGACCGTGCTGGAGGTTTTGCCGCAAACCAACACGGCTTCCGGAAAGGACGTTCAACAGTCGGCGCGATCCAGAAAGTCGTAGCGACAGCGAGAGAAGCATGGACTGGTAGCCTCAAAGCCCGCAAGGTGTGTCTTGTCCTCACGCTAGACATTAGAAATGCCTTTAACAGCGCAAATTGGAGAGATATTTTGGACGCCCTGGAGCACAGATTTGACGTGGAGCCGGAGAATCTGGCACTAGTCGACAACTACCTTGACGAGAGAAAGCTGATAGCAGAAACCACGGAAGGTCCACAAGAATACGCCATAACGGCTGGCGTGCCGCAAGGCTCAATAATGGGGTCCGATCTATGGAACTCGGACTACGACGAGCTTCTGGAAATCCCGTTGCCAAAGCAAGTGGAGCTAACGGGTTTTGCAGACGACGTCGCGGCCACGATAATAGTAGACAGCGTAGAGGAGGCCGAACTACTCGTTCGGGAAACCATTGATGCTGTCGAGACTTGGCTCGATAAACACCACCTGAAACTCGCAAAACACAAAACCGAGATGGTCGTTCTGACTCGCCAAAAATGGTTCCCAAAACCATTTGCTGTGGACATGGGAGGAATAACGCTAACGTCAACAAGGGCCCTGCGCTATCTGGGGGTAATGATAGACGAGAAACTATCTTTCCGCGAACACCTCGATAGTGCATGCCAGAAAGCCAGCAAGGCGGTGTCTAGCCTAGCAAGAATTATGACGAATACTATGGGACCAAGAACCAAAAAGAGGAGAGTCCTTCTGGAAGCAGTCAATAAATATTTAATATTTTGAACTGACTAACTAATGAATGAACTAACGATTGAAACTAGAAGAATGAACTGACCACTGAAACTAGTAGAATGAACTGACCACTGAAACTAGTAGAATGAACTAACTAATGAAAGAGTTCATTACATACTATGAGCAGAAATGGAAAAAAGATCTTCTTCCCTCAAAATATAATATTTTTGAGAAAATACGGGCCATAAATGACGTTCCAGAAATACATTTGCGAGTATTAAAAAACAGCTCAAAATCCGAAAATCCAAGTTTTTGGAAATTTATTGGTATAGTAAATTTATTTACTATTAAATTAAACTTTTTAAACATAATAAACGTTTTTGTAAAATTGTTTTTTCCAGAGTCGATTGGTAAAAATTTGGCAAAGCATGTCAAGGATTGTAGGAAGTTTCGGGGTTCGCCAGATAATTTTAAAATTAATTTTTCTCCTCGTGTTAATTGTTCGATCCACAACAACCGAGAGAGAAGTGTTTCGTCGGGAATAAAGAAATTATTTCAACTGCTATCGGAACACCGAATTGAAGCATCGGAGTTTTTAGAACGAGTGATGGTAGTGATGCACGACTACTACAATGATTTCTTTTTTGATAAATATTTATTAGAGAAGGAATTGACAGATATGAGTGATCGTATAGACGCCTTCTGTAAGTAAAATTTTTTTGGAAAAAGTCAATTATTATTATTATTATTATTATTTGCATAACTGTCCAAAAATTTTTAGTTGCCGAATTACCAGACGCTTCATTTGTTTTTGAAAATAATGTGGAAAATGATGACGACGAGGTCCAGAGAAGCGAAGCTGTTGTAAATGAAATGCAACGAGTCATTGATGGACTTCAACCAGCTGATGTTAATGCCGAAGTCATTGATGGTAAAAATTAGTTAACGCAAAATTATTTATTATTATTATTATTATTATTAAGATATATTTATATTATTATGGTTTAATATTTTAGGTAATGACATATATAATGCTCGATGCAGGAGATGTAATGTTGCACTTGTCACAACAATAAATTTGCCATGCAAACACATTGAGTCTTGCAATAATTGTATTACGAAAGAAAATAACGTTTGCTTCATATGCAACACTTTAATAGCTAGAACAGAGCGTGTTTTCTTACCAAACGACACTGAAGGTAATAGAAATTTTTTTATACCTTGTAAATATTTTATCCCTCAAATATAGATAAAAAATACACTAGCTGAAAGTAATGAACAAATTATTCTTAATGTAATTTTCCTGTCACACAGGTGATGGGTACAATCTCAACTGTGAGATTTGTTACGAGAAGCCCACAAATATCATGTGGACGACTTGTAACCACGGATTGAGCTGTCGAAGGTGTGCCGTAGCAGTGATTAGAGGGTAAACGGACAACCTTTCCACTACAACAAGAATACAATGCCCGCATTGTAACCTTCGGGCTGAAGGGTTCATGGAATTTGAGTTGAGTGTTTAGGATAGGATTATCTAACAGTTCCAACAGCCTTCATAATTTTCACGATTAATTAAGTTTAATACATTAAAAATACTCAAAACATTATATACTTAATATTATCATTAATATTATTATTGTTTTGATCATTAATATTATTTAAATTTTATTTTTATGATTCGTATTAGTATAATTATAATAAGTTTTATGATATTATAATGACAATTATTATTGTTGATAACATTTTTTCTTTTTTAATCATAACTACAATTTTAATAATAACAATTCAAATTTTTAACAATATGATCTTAAACAAATAAGAAATTAAACAATGATTTACTTATATAATTTATTTATATGTTTTTAAGATTATAGAATAAAATGGTTTAAAACTATTATTAATATTTAATACTTTCACATCAGTTATTGATTTTATAATGACGTTAAATTATAATGTAATTAACGGACTCGAATTATAGTAAAATAATAAAATAAAAATATCCATGATATGCGAATTTCCTGTTGGGCATTAATCACTCCATAAACAGTTTTTATATTCTTCGCATATATTAAAAAATATAAGTTAAAAAATGACAATATTAAAAAAAAATTCTTATATATTTATGTATCCATTCGATGGAACAATCTTTACACTACTAACAATTGATCTGGTAATCTTTTCAAAATGATGGGCTAAGGTTAAAGCCCCAATTATTGACAGGGGTCTAAATATTGACACCCTAAATTATTTTTAAATATATTTAATCATCTGTAATAAGAATAACTGTCATATAAATTTTTATTAAATTCTAATTAATTAAAAAATTTAAAAAAATAACTGTCAGTTCAAAATATTAAATATTAATTATTAAAAAAAAAATAAAGTTACCACCAGTTCATCAAACCAGCTTACGGACGTTTATTTTCTTAACAACTTTGATTAGAAAAGCATTTTTAATAATGGGTGTCAATAACTAGTTGATAATTTTTGAGTTGAATCTCATATTGACAGCCATTCGACAGCGCATCACGCCTTTTTTTGACTTTAATCTAAAAAATAAACTGTAAGAGTTTGAACTCTTCTGATTAAATAAATTATTTTTAAATAAATTTTTATATTTTTAAAAGTAATTAATAATTTATGGAAATTATTATTAATAAACTTTAATAAAATTGATTACTTAATAATAAGTTTGGATAAATAAGAATAAGCAGATGATTCTAGGAATTCTTAGTATAGGTGTCAATAATTGGGGTGAAAGTATGTCAATAATTAGATCAATCAGTTTTTTAACCTGCCAATAATTGGTGTATCCGGATAATCTATTTAATTATTTAAAGTTAATTAGTATATATCAGTGATTATAATTTAAAAAAAAAAGAAATTGATTAATAAAACATTACTTGAGACATTACCACAAACAAAATTCAACGATTATTGATATTTGATTGCCTAAAAAAAATGATATCATAACTTTGTTTCTAATAGTGTCAATAATTGGGACTTTTATCTTATATATTTTCAAGTAAATTAATTCGAATATGTTTTCATTATAATTAAATTAACATACAATTAGTGGTGGATCATTTTGATTGAAGTTATACAATTTAAAAATTTTATTCATTATCGTTTGAAATTTACATTATCGCCTGCATAAACTTGTGGATCGATAATAAAGTTTTTTCCTTATCATTGGAGCAAATTTTCGGATAGTGTCCAATCGGCGGGAGTTGTAATTTCGGATTATTACGAAGAGGATATAAAAATTTTCGGATAGTGTTCAATCGGGAGTTGTAATTTCGGATTATTACGAAGAGGATATAAAAATTTTCGGTTGCTGACGATGTGGATTTTGTCTTTTCGGATAAATACTATTCTAGCAAATTCTCCCTGATAGCCACAGTTTCAGACCAACCAAGTTGGTGTCAGGTAGTTGCCACCAACTTAGCGACAACTTGCGGTCAACTTCCGAATTTGTAACTGTTGGCGCCAAGTTGGCTACAAGTTTCTGAGAAAAAAGAGACCAATCTACTGCCGCAATATGTCGCCAAATTTCTTGAGAAACTTATCGTCAACTTGGTGTGAAAAAGTTTCAGAGCAACTTTTGCCGACAACTTGGTGACAACTTGGTGAACAAGTTGACACCAACCGAGTTACTTTCCAAGAGTTGCCGCCAAGTTGGTGACAAGTTGCGGCAGTAGATTGACAGAAAGTTGCGGCCAACTTGGCTATCAGGCAGGGAGACAACTGTACTCCGAATTACTGAACTCGATGCCAACTGTATTCAAACGAGGATCTATTTTTTATTCAACTTGTCGCTAGCATGAAAACAACTGAACTCCAAAAAACTCAACTCTATACCAACTTTGCTCAAATGTAAATGCGTAACCAAACACCTTACTTTTAACCTCATTCAGTTTATACTGTGCTCCAAGATAACTGTATTCCATACCAAGCTTACTCAACGCTGAGCAGATAAAAGAGCAAGTGTTGGTAAAAAAGAAGTTGACCAGGTGGTAAGTACCATATGGCGCTAGACGACCATGTCAAAATCATCTTGAATAAATCTAGATAAATTTTAAATATTATTTACTTTTCGCTTTTACAACAGCCGTATTATTATCGTACATTACGATTTATTTTCAATTAATTTTATTTATATTTCAGGTAAAGTATTTTTAATTGTCCCACTTATGCTTAAATATCCTCAGGCAAGCTATAGAATAATTACATTTTACTTATTCGCACAGATGAGTTGTACATTAAAGCACTTACTTATGAGCCAAACCACGAGGGAGCTTTGACAAATCACCAGCGAACCGTCCAGGAGTTGGACAGGAGAACTCAGCAAGATTGTTGAGAAATGAGATGCCGTATCAGAGATTCCCGCGAATATAGCTGCGCTGATAAGAGCCAAGATGGAGGCGTATTTTCAGCATATTTATCATACCGTGGGTATAGAGGGTAATACGATGAATCTTTTGCAAACAAGAAAGTTCGTGGAGACTAGAATCGCGGAGGTCAGTAAAAATATTGATGAGTACAATGACATTTTGAGGCTCAATGCTGCGAAGAAGAATATTAACGCTACGCTGATCAATAGAGTCAGCTCCATTACGACATAAGATTTATTGGGAATCCATAGGAGGGTCTTAGGCAAGTGGATCTATTAAGGGTGAACATTTTAGGCGGACTCATGTTCATGTTGGCGGACATATTCCTCCAAGACCTGGAGATATCGACTCCTAATAAACACCATTTTAATGCAGGCTGGCTACCCATCTGCAATCATCCACAAGCAGTATCGTCACACAGTATCTTTTCCTCTGGACTACTACAGAGTTCTCGAAACAAATTCCGGCGGTCAGCCAACAATCTCTAATGAGGCATCGGACGATAATCCTGGACGATGAAGGTGGTGGTGATTTTCTTGACGACTAGACGATTGAAGCTTTAATAAATTAGAGTTTTATTGAACGAAATGCTGCGAATGTAAATTTTTTATGTACATAAAAATCTTATTTATAATAATATTTAAAAAATAGAGTTTATTTATAATGAATAAATTATTTATAAAATTGTGAGAGGTTTCATTTATTTACTTGATGCTGGTCGAATTATTAATGCATTTATTTTATTAATATCTGCATGCATTGATTGTTACAAATAAAATTTTATAATAATATTGATATTCAAACATTTCTTAAATTTATCATCTTTAATCAGTAACATTCATAAAACAAAAAATACTTATGGTACGTGATTTTCAAATCGTTTAAATATAAAATGTAAATAACTCTTGCCTGTTGTTATTTAGCTCTACTTACCCTGTTGAAAAACTCCAATAAGATCCCATCAAAAGCGACAAAAGCCACTTAGAAACCAATAAAATTTATTGGTTTCTATGTGGCTTTTGTCGCTTTTGATGAGATCCTATTGGAGTTTTTAAACAGGGTATTTAAGTTGCACAATCATTTTTTAAATCAATCAAAACAAGTTTCCAGGAACTTAATTCGCAAAAATTAAAATAAAAATAATAATTAAAATAAAAAAATTCAGCAGAATACAAAAAAAACATTTAGTCGGTACCAAGTCCCTGGAGAGTTAAGAAAATCAATGTGACTCAAATCTAGATAATGATATGTTGATAAATACTCTCATAAAAGCGATGACATGTTTTAAATTTTATACACATATCTCTAAATATTAATTGGAAATATAATATAATATAAGATAATTATAATATCCAAAACTCTTAGTGTTTTACTTTTTTTTTTTTTTAGAATAAGGTAAGTGTTAAAAAAATTTTCACCTTCAAAAAGGCGTTTTTTTTTTTTTTTTTTTTTTCTTCTAATAAATACCTACATTATCCAGGTATTTTATTTTTAACTTGTGTTGGCACTGTCTATGGATCATAAATTCGAATGGCGCCAGAACATCGGCGACATAATGGGCACTTGTTCCCCACTTTTTGGCGGCAGTCGACACACACACATCTATGGCCGCAATGGACAAAAGCAAGAACTGGTGGATTTTTGCGACAGCAGACGCAAATAAACTTATGATTGACAGGATCTGAAAGTTTATTTTATAATGTTAATCACAAAATTTTAATTTGATATTTTATAAAAAAATTTTTACCTTCGTCGTTATCTGAGTCGCTAATGATTATAGCTGCAGTTAAGGGTTGAACTGGAGAAACATTTGAGGTTCCAGCAACAGCTGGAGAAGCACTGGAAACACCATTTGCCGGGGAAACGCTTGAAGTTCCAGGACCAGCTGAAGAAACGTTGGAAACACCATTAGCCGGGGCGACGCTTGACGTTCCAGAACCAGCTGAGGAAACGTTGGAAACACCATTTGCCGGGGAAACGCTTGAAGTTCCAGGACCAGCTGAAGAAACGTTGGAAACACCATTTGCCGGGGAAACGCTTGAAGTTCCAGGACCAACTGAAGAAACGTTGGAAACACCATTTTCCGGGGAAATGCTTGAAGTTCCAGGAGTTGGAGACGGACTGGAAGTTTCATGAGCAGCTGGAGAAACGCTAGAAATACCATTTGCCGGAGAAATACTTGAGGTTTCAGGAGTTGAAGACGGACTGGAAGTTCCATGAGCAGCTAGAGAAACGCTGAAAACACCGTGACCGTGAGTTGGAGAGACACTTGAAGTCTGGACAGTTCTTGGAGAAGTATTGGAGGTCTCAACAGCTGGAAAACGTCTAAGCGAAGGTGAGGAAGTTCGCCGTCTTGTTAACGATGATGATAGTTCACTTGGTAGTTGTAATAAGTCTGAAAAATATCAATTCTTTGTTAGTTTTGTATATAAATTGTGTGAAAACCCACTGTATGATATTAAATTCATAGAAAATTACCCTCATCATCACTTTCTGATGTTAACATCATCGTGTCGTCCAACGCAGTGTCACGAGTTCCCACTGGTAAGTCTCTGAAGTCCATCGGTGACGGTGATAGTCTCAATTGACTTGAGGAAATCCATGACAATTGATCGCCATGCGTTGGACGTTCAGTAGTGTCTACGGTGACTTGAGGATTCAAGTTAAACAACGTTGTTGCACGGTTACTCCTTCCTCCGACCGGATCTTGCAGGTCATCAAAGTAGGGTGTCGCTATTTTTGAATCTAAATAACATAAAACACATGAATAATTAATTAATTATAATCGATCATTAATTAAAATAACATGGCTTCGATAAAAGAAGATAATCTTACTTGTTTCATTTGCAACAGCCAGTGAGATCAAATTACTTTGGTGTCTGTCGATGACACAGGAGAGGAAGGTCTCTAATGTGATGCGAGAATTATTTAACATGTGTTGAAGAGACGCAATTCTGGTGTTCGTGTTCTCGTCTGTTAAGGTAACTGTTGATCGATTGCGAAGAATTTCCGCTACACCGGTTCTAAGAACATTTCTAATACGTTCTGCAAGACAACATTAACAAATTAAAAATATACAATATTAATAATAATAATAATAGTAATAATAAGTTTCAGAAAATGTTATTCATTTTACTTACTTAATAATTCAAATATTGAAGGTCGCTCCGTGTCGCTGTGACTCAGACCTCCAGCAAAATCTTCAGAAACATTAGTGAACCGTACTGATCGTGCTTGACGATGGAAATCGTTGAATCGCTCAACATGTCGCAAATATACAGCTACATCCATGTGTTCATTTTCAATTAAAGAACTCTCCTCTTTAATTAATAATAATGCCTGGGGACGCAAGTGTTCTGGGACTAATGGATACGCCCATGACAACTTCAACACCGTATCATTGTAGCGCATTGGCAATTTTTTTTCTGCCCAAAGGCGGGTGTGGTTCTAAAATAATAAAATAAACAGGGTACTTTCAAGTAAATATAGCATTGTCTATTTCATTAATTCAATTTATATCTCTTACTCTTATGATGTGTAACCAAGTACACCGAATGAAACAATTAGGAAAGAAGCGCCTAATTGCACGGACGAGAGGGCGTTCCAACGACGTTACAACTGTCTGGATACTGCTTAATAAAGGGACACGTTCAAGCACAAAGTTGAAAATAGACATATATAATTCCTCCGAACGATCACTACACATGCTCAGTAAAACAGGGATTGTCTATAAAGATAAAAGTAATAATTAAATTTTAAACATAGTAATTACTTTATAGAAATGGAATTGAAAATTCTAAAGCTCACGACCAATAATATTTATTTTATATTATGAGTCGTGTTATTTTATTTTGTCTTGTTGAAGATAAACAAATAAAACTTACTGTTTGCCCGCGTCGGATCAGCATGGTTAATAAATGGCTTAAACCATTTGGTTTTAGTGAAACCAACTTGAATAAAGAGAATAAAAAGGAAATAATGTACATTATTTTGAAGAATACATACGATTCATAAATATATCATGGGATTATAACTAACTTATGACTTTTAAAGTTAATAATAATTTTGTATTTTTAAAATATTCAAGGAAAAAAAATTTAATTTTGTTAAAGACAAAATATCTTGAATCACGTAAAATTTACTGAAACCAATAAAAATTTCTTAGTTCAAGAATTTTTTTAATTGAATGTAGACGATGAAGCTTTTCAAAATGATTTTCTTGATTCAAAAATTCTCCTATTAAATTTTTTTTTTTTTTTTTGTTTATTTAATTATTGGAAAATCTTACCTCATTAAATGTATCCAGGTAAATTGTGTCGACACGATTAATCCGACTTAATATTTCATGGTCAGCAAACAAATAAGCCGTGTTGTCGGCGCCATGGGCCGTTCCTTGATAAACGAACTTTCTTGTTTGCAAAAGATTCATCGTATTACCCTCTATACCCACGGTATGATAAATATGCTGAAAATACGCCTCCATCTTGGCTCTTATCAGCGCAGCTATATTCGCGGGAATCTCTGATACGGCATCTCATTTCTCAACAATCTTGCTGAGTTCTCCTGTCCAACTCCTGGACGGTTCGCTGGTGATTTGTCAAAGCTCCCTCGTGGTTTGGCTCATAAGTAAGTGCTTTAATGTACAACTCATCTGTGCGAATAAGTAAAATGTAATTATTCTATAGCTTGCCTGAGGATATTTAAGCATAAGTGGGACAATTAAAAATACTTTACCTGAAATATAAATAAAATTAATTGAAAATAAATCGTAATGTACGATAATAATACGGCTGTTGTAAAAGCGAAAAGTAAATAATATTTAAAATTTATCTAGATTTATTCAAGATGATTTTGACATGGTCGTCTAGCGCCATATGGTACTTACCACCTGGTCAACTTCTTTTTTACCAACACTTGCTCTTTTATCTGCTCAGCGTTGAGTAAGCTTGGTATGGAATACAGTTATCTTGGAGCACAGTATAAACTGAATGAGGTTAAAAGTAAGGTGTTTGGTTACGCATTTACATTTGAGCAAAGTTGGTATAGAGTTGAGTTTTTTGGAGTTCAGTTGTTTTCATGCTAGCGACAAGTTGAATAAAAAATAGATCCTCGTTTGAATACAGTTGGCATCGAGTTCAGTAATTCGGAGTACAGTTGTCTCCCTGCCGTTATTTCTGTGAAATGACCATTCGGAAAACATTCGTTTATACGAAACGAGACCCAGCCTAGTTGTTATGATTATTATGATTATGATTGTCACTTGTCTTGTTGTTGCATTAAAATTTAGCTGCACTATAGAAAAATTGTTATAGGTTAATGCAACTTTATTGTCACTAAGTTTTTAAAATTATATCGATATATTTTTTTACATAGTTATTCTAACAAAATGATGGATAATGACAGTAGTTTTTATGAGAAAAATACAAATTCTTATGGTTCGTTAAAGACACAAAAAAATGTGTCGAGGAACTTAGAAGTTTTTCCGGCTTTTCTGCCTCTAATTCGAAATGTTGTGAACTCCAAAGCATTCGGTAAGTAAAAATAATAATTAACCTTAATTATTAGTGATAAATATTTTCAATTAAAATTTAAATTTTAAGCAGGTGTCAAACACAAGAAAATATCCTTGGTTAGCTGCAGTTCCAGTAAAAAAGACAATGAAACAGACCGTTTTAGATTGTCAATACCTTACGCTGATCAGATGCTGAGCTGGATGGTTTTATTTGATCAGTCGCATCCAGAACTGGGGCCTGATTTTGAATTTGACGACAAAACATTCCTATGTAATCCTGATTTGGAAGAGCTTGAAAATAATGTACCAAGTCTTGTCAATTGGAATCCATGTGATCCTGATTGTTTGGTTAAAGTTATCATGGAGTTTGTAATTTATTATCGAAAATATCAGGTAATTAATTAATAAGATTTTTCAACTAATTAATTTATTGCACTTTAAACAAATATTTATCTATTTAATAAATATTTATTTTAGGTTGAAACACTTCAAATCCATGAACGCCTGGCATTTGAATACAACACTTTATTACAAGACACAGAAGTATGTGAAGAAGATGTCGAAGTAGTACTCATACCAGATACAATAGAACCAACTGAAGCACGTTTTTTCATTCGCATGGCATTAGATTTTTCCCGATTACCACGACGTAACTCCAACAATACAGAACACGATAGTATAATACTGCAAGTTACTTTTTCAAATGCCACCTGGAGTCGTATAGTGCCTATGTTATATTTGTCAGCCGGATTAGAAGATGTCCTTGGTAATTCAAACTCACTTCACTTACCACCCTTAACAGCAACTAAAAATCTTTCGAAATACGTGCCAGAAATTAAAAAACTAATAAGTGATAAAATAAACTCTGTTATTGATAACTTTGAGAAAAAGCAGGGATTTATAGCTGCGGCTATAATAATGTATGGTGGAAGCATTGTGGAATACGATTCTACTGATTTTTCATTTATTTCATTACTGCATAAGCATAACGATTTTTATTTTTTTTTACACATTAAATTATCCAATAAGTTTCCATCTGATCCACCAAAGTATACCCTGCAGTCTTGCTATCAAGTTAACACGTTCAATGAACTTTCCCAACATGCGGTTCATGATGTTCCTTACAGTCCACGTTGGGACCCACGTAGAATGTTAACTAGCGCATTTAATTACATCATTAAAAATGAAGTTGAACAACTTCGAGGTCAGTTCTCAAGAAGAAAATGGTAACCATAATGATTATGTTTGGAAACTTTGATGGGTGTTTTTCTAAAAAAATTTTTCAACTTTAATTAAATAAACTTTTGAATTTAAACAAATTGGCTAAGTTAGTGAAAGCGAAATTTTTCGAGCCTTAAAAGTATATATTAATTCACGAATTACTTAAAATAATAAATAATTTAAGGCTATCTTTATTTTCTTATAAATTCAAATAAATCTTAAGATTCTTTTTGTCAATGATAACCAGTCGGAAGTTGATAATAATAAAATATTATTTCTGTAAAGTTATTTATCTAAAAATAAATTTTATTTATTGTAATTAGAATAATTAAAAATTGAAAAAAATTATCAACTTCCGAGTTGTGATAGAATCATAACGCTTTAATGGTAAAATAATAAATAAAAATGTTAAAATAGTTAATTGATTTGTCTTTTTTTTTTAATATGTAAGGTACAATTATTATAATTTATAAATTTACATTTACAATTCTTAAATATTAAATTTATTTTTTTTTATTTATTTAATTTTTAATATTAAAATAAACTTACACTGCAGTAACACTATACCCTTAAAATAATCAGTGGCTTATCGTTCTTTCGCTCTTTTATTTTTATTTATCTATTATTTAAATTAATTATTTTAAATATCAACCTCTTTATCATCAATTTTATTTATTAAATTTCATATCAATAATTAACTTTTAATCAATTAACAATAAGTCAATCAGCAATTTTTATTAACAAAGCATTTGAGGTGAAAAATTTTCAAATTTTTTTCCTATTATTCAATATTGTAATTATTACAAATATTATCATCTTTTCTTCGCCACTTGGAAAAAAATTTATATTTTATTTATTAATAATTATTAACTTTATTTGTTTACAACATTTATATACGACGTGAGTGTTCTTAATCATTCATAAGGTAAAACAAATAATTATTGTTTTAAATAAAAAAAATAAAAATTTTCTAATATTAAATGGTTTTAAAATTAAACGAAAAAAAAAAAAAATTCTAAAAAATTGTGTAGAAATTGGTGAAAGTATTTTCATGCATACATATATTTTTTAAGTCACTATGATTAAAATTGAAATTAAACAAAAATAGTTTTGTTTATAATTTGTTTAAAAATTAAGCCATATTTCATTAATTATTCATACATTTTAGATTGAAGTGAATACTACAATAAATAGTTTGAACCAATAAATATATAATATATCAAAATATGCATCCATTATAAAACAGGTTTTTCCACAGTGTGATTTATTTATTTATTTGTTTGTTATTATTTATTTATTTAATTATTTGTTTGATTAAATGAATTTCATTATTGGACACTTGTAACTTTGGCTCTGTCGACGTACCTGTTAATCGGAACACAATCTCTTGAAATACACCCACCATATTGCGATCAAGATGAAGACAAATCCAACATAATACTTGATTCTTCGAGTGCTGGTAATGGTAGAGCATTTTTATCCTCTTCAACTCGAGCGTCGGATAATTTTAAAAATTTAAGAACTTTGTCGGTTGCGTGAATACCAAAATTACTGGCTTCACTCTGATAAAAAAAAATATTAAAAAAATTAGTATGTTATCATTCTGTATTATTCTAATTTAAATAAATAATAAAGATTTTTTACATACCGATGTCGTCAAATTCATAAAATTATAGAACTTTTGCAGTATAGATATCATTAATGAGAAATTGTGATCGGGAAGTTTATCACGTACAAGTGTTTCATATTCCTGTAAAAAAAAAAAAAAAAAAAAAAACAATGCGTAAGGTAAAGTCCCAGTACTTGAACACTTATAAAAATGGGACCAGTACTTGAACAGACTTTTCGAATTGTTGTAATACAAAATCCGTATATTTATTATGAGTTATGTGCGAATGTTTTAATTATTCAATGATACAGTAATTGATTTCTGTAAGTTTTTTCAATTATAAATCAAAACAATTATATTGTTTTTAACTTAAAAGTTGACATACCGAGAATCGCCGATAGATATTATTTTTTTCATGAAAAAGGTACTAAATCTTAAACCAAACAATCAGTAAAAAAAACGATATATTATCATTTTAAGTAGAAAAAATTGTACCACCCAATGAAAGTCTTTTCTAAATAATACATATTTTTTGCAAAGACATAGACTATAATTTTTATGTTAAATTTTAACGTCTAACTATACCTCCAAATTTTCAAAGCGGAACTCAGGACTTGAACAAGCTGGGGCCGTATAATTTTAACAGCACTCTAATCTCTCATAAGTTTATAGACTATTGATCAGAATTGTGATTTGTATTAATTACTGTAAATTAAATAAGTTTTGTAGCTAAAAATTAGTGTAGTTAAAAATTATTGAACGTTTTGAATTAAGTTTTTTTGATTTATAATTGAAAATTTGCTGTCATTCATAAAAAATGTAATTAAAAAACTATATACAAATATTTCTCATTTTTAAATGAACATATTGAATATTCACAGTATTATTTTCAATATTGTTCAATAATATGTTATAAATCTTTGGATACTTCAATAAAACGTTGAAAATTTCTGGTGTGTCTATTGTCGTGTATTTTATTAATTCAACTACTGCTCCCGGAATGTTCAACTATTGTGACTTGTCAGGATTGATTGTTCAATTACTCCTTTCATAACCTATCTTAAAAACTTTGTCAAAATTTAAATATTAAATTATCTTTATTATTTTGCACTTCAATCAATTCAAAATATTTTCATGAAAATCACTAATTTGAACTAATAATTACATCTTTATGTAATAAAAGCAGGGTCAAATACGTTTTAATGTGAAATCTGTTCAACTACTGGGTACTTTAACTTAAATTAAAAATTTTATTATTAAATAATTATTAAAATTACTGAAACAATACTTACTATATTATCCATAATTAAATTGCCAAGTAAAAGTACTACGTGTGCACCTATCATTGTGTGTTCCATGTGACGACTAGCTTTCTGCAAAACTACAATAAAAATTGTTACAATATAATTAAATATTAATTACTTGGTTCTTGAAACATTGAATAAAGAATTAAATTAATTACGTTTAGCTACAGTCTCAGCAATGAATTCTTCTTGTGTCTTAGCGGGAGCTGAAACAGCTTCTGGTTGTTCAGTATCTTTTTTACCATCGAGAATATCATCAGTTTTTTGCTCCTCGCCACGTGCCATTTCTTCTTGTTTATAGAATAAATCAATAAGCGCATCAACGCCACCTTCTTGATCTAAATAAGTTAATAATATCAAGATTATTCAATATGTCAAATTTTTTTGTATTATTTAAATTATCACATTAAAAAACTTACGATCAAATAAATTTTCAGGAGACGGCGGTGCTTGAGATTTAATGAGCAATTCTTTATTATCATCACACTGTTCAATTAAATTAATCAACAGTATCAGTGTCAATATCATCATATCAAATCGTTTTTCTTCCGGTAATGAATCCGGTACTCGTAATAAGAGATTCAAGCTGCAGTCTAATACATTACTCTGCGATCCAACTGATTTGCTGCCAAAAGCTACGAAAAAAAAGTGATAAAATTAACCACTATTAAATTAATTACATAATAATAATAATAATGAATTATACATCACACTAATTATTTTCAATAAAACATGTTCATCGAATAAAATAATCAATTAAAAATAAATGAATGAATGAATTTAAATATCTTTTCAGATAAATATAAAGAATAAAGTACCCAATTAAAAGTTAATTAAATTCTCGAAAACTTTGTTGACAAAAAAATTCCCGGCTTATAATTCCTCCAACTTTTAATTTAATATCTTTTTAATGTTGTTTTTTATGGAGTATAATTGTCACGAAATTAAATTACTTTTTAATTGAATAAAGTACTTATCTCGGTAATTTTGATAACTTAGTTGACAATTTTAAAAAATGTGTTTGATTAAAATTATATATAGAGTTTGTATTGTTAAAAATATTTCTTTCTATTAAAATGTAATTTTATGTTATTCTAATTATTAACCATTTTTTGAAGTTGTGAACCATTAAATAAATAACAAAAAAATAATTGATATGAAAACTATAGATTGTAATAAAAAATTGTTATAAAAAAAGTTAAATTACTGGATAAGAAACCTTAATGGTTAATATGCTTAAAAAATGTATTGGAAAATGCGAGTATTTGACTGGATATTTCTTTTTCTGATATTTATTTATAATTTTGTATTTCTTTCTCTAAAAATTTATTACTTTTTGTACTTATTATCTCTTTGCATTGTATTATCGACATAAATTTTGTAAAAAAAGTCTATGTATTATAAAACTGTTATTTTTTGTACTGGTTCTATACACAAATGTTTTTACACCTCGATAGAATTCCTTACCAGATAAATAAATAAATAAATAAATATAAAATAAAAATTAAAAAAAAAAAAAAAACTTACATTGTCGATTGAATCGATGAGTGAGATTAATAAGAACCTTCAAAATAGCAAAAATACATTCACGTATAACAGCACCAGTCGAAGTTTTATCACTAACATCAATAGTAGGATAAATAACAATTTCCATTCCGCAAAGATGATACAAGCTGACCATAGTGCTAACTAAGATACCCATTTCATAATTAAGCAAGTAAACTTGGTTCTCTTCATTCATGTGAGTAACATTTTCCAGTACCCTCAAACACCTATCGACTTTTCTGAGTTTATCAAGGAGTGGTTCTGACCAACCAGTTCGCGTGACATTGCTGGCCTTGATAAACCGATAGCAATCAGTGATAGTCTTAACAATATGTTCAAGCCCTCCAAGTTCTCTGAGTTCTTCTTTGAACCATTCACCGGCTCGCTTGGATGTCAAACTCAAGAGTGTCTCCATAGCAAGCTGACCAACGGTGATATTATCTAAATTAAGATGCTTAGCGTGGCCTTGAGCCTGTATGTCAGCACAAAGTTGCCGGACTTTTTCTTTATTCTTCTGTAGCTCGGTGCGACTGAGTCCACAGTCATCAAGAGCGTCTTTATGGCTCGCGTCTGATTCCAGTAAGCTGAGCATCAGCTCGAGACAGTCCCTATCTAGGTCCATAGCTAGACGATCCTGGCTCAACACAAACATCACCGTAGCCGTACACAATCCAAGACTCTGATCTTTGGTCGCGTCATGCAGAGCCTTGAAAAATTTAGCAACGGTACCGTGTGCTCTTACGTGCATGCGAAAAGCCGGAGCCATACATTTACTGGCAAGCCGAATCGCACTCAGACATCTAGTTGCGTTTGGATTGTTTTCCCGCAGTGTATCTAAAATGTACTCAACATCGTCATTAAACTCCTGAAACTCTCCGCTTTCTTGTATCTGGTGGGCTTTCTTAACATTTTTAACCACCGTGTAAAATCCCTTTACCTTCTTCCCACATCTGATACTCGTTATTGCTTCCGCGTCGTCACCGAATTCCGTATCGTATTCAGGATAAGTCACAACGCGAGTCAGTGTCTCATCTTCGATTTCATCAAATGTTACATTAGGCCCACCGCTAGTTGATCCAGATGCAGCGCTTGGCGGTGAAATACTTGCCACTGTACTTTCCGGAGTATTTGATTCCTTGTCATTGTCACACCATTTGTGTTTGTAAAGTGCACGTCGTTTGTTACCGTTTGTCGCACCAGCTGAACGACTCTTAAAAATACTTCCCTTCTTTATAGCTGGTTTAGTAGCCGCTGGTTGTTGTTCAACTGACACAAAACTCGGTTCGTTTGTTTGAATTTCCATCTCAGTATTACCACTGGCAGTCTCACTGTCTTCACTGCCGGAAAACCAATCTTGGTCAACAAGAGTTTTTGCCGCTGGTCGTTCTTCATTATACTCATTGTCGGGTTTTGTCTCGGTAGACTCTGTTGGGTAGTTGTATCCCGGATAAGTTGGCTCCTCGTGAGTAGTATGCGAGTAATCAGATACAAATCCAGTTACAGGCTCTGGCTCAAGCTGATGATGTTCTGGATGAAACTCTGCAGGTAGAGTTGTTGGTAAATCTATTGAAGACTGCTCTTCACCGACACTTTCTTCCTGAGGGTCAGATACCTCGGGGTCTGGTTCAGGTGCTGGCATTGGTCTCACTGATGAGTCTCCAGCAGCTTCGCTGGAAAGAATATCAATAAGTTCTTGAGTTGTTGTTGGCAGTGGCTGATTCCGACCAATTAACGGCTCCACTACAGGTGTTTTTGTTTGATAACTTGGACAGTCAGTCTTTACAATGTCATAGTGGGATATAAGAGTGTTATTTGAATCGGTTATCGATTTACGTAGAGTTAATGATAGTCCAGATGAAGATGATGAATTTTGAGCCGACGCGGGTGAAGATCCGGGTAAGGATACTGATGTAGACAGTGTTGGTGTGAGATCCAAGTTAAGATTTTTCGCACGACTACGAGTTGTGCGTCGAGTTGGCACATCTTCGTCCAGAGGAATAGATACTGTTGTGACTGTAGGTTGAGTAGTTTGTAATTTAGATAAATGTTTCAGATCCTTAGCAGGAATCTCGGGGCTACTTTTAACCGAGTCCTTTGACGGGCTTGTCGGTGTTATTCTATACGTATCGGGTTCAGACTCGGTGACTTCTTTGCTGTCGCCAGACACTAGCCGAGCAGTGCCCTTACAAATTCTCAATACTATTGGAGGTTTGCCGTCTTCGCGAGTCGACGTATCACTTGAGCTGCTGTCCATAGACTCGCTTATTTTACGCACTGGTGTGTACGGCTTTGATACAAGTTTAGCAGGTGCTGCTTGCTTTTGGGCCCTTGGACGAGCAGGTTGCTGTGCAGGTTGGGGATGATCAGGTACTGGTAACTGCCGATTGTAATCGAGCTTTGATGGGTCCACTGGTGGAGCATTGCGACTTTTGAAAAATTTCTTCGGCTTAACTACTGGCACTGTTGGTACTGATGCTGTCACTGGTGAATCAGTCTTCGGATCAATGTCAGTGTCAAATGAAAACGGATCTTGATTTGGAGTGTTTACTTGAGCATTTTGATTACCGTAATCTAGTTTCATTCTTTTTGTACCAAAAGTCTTGTGGATTTCATTCTTACGTCCTGAAATTCAAACATCAATTGATTAATAACGAGTGGTCATATGTAAATAAAAATAAATTTAATAAATAATTACCATTGATATTGGTGCTTCGTATTGATGTAAATGATGTTATACCCCATTTGCCAACAGTACCAGCCGATTTAGCAGCTGATGGGCGGTTACTACTTTCCCGAAATAGCTTGTCAAATTGAATGCTACCAGGTGTAACACTATTCACCTTACGACTGAATGATTTTGTATAACTACGTGACGTCATTTTATTATATATTTTTAATTATTTGTTATTTATTTAATTTCATAAAATTATATCAATAAAATCGATGATAACATCACTGTAAATCTTCATAATTAACTAAAATAAAAAAAAACTTTATAATAGTAATAAAAAACATAAATTCAAGCACAACAATAAACAAAATTTATAATTATTTTTTTTTCAAACCAACTTTTTTTGTGTTTTTTCATTAAAAAAAATATCGACCAAAAGTTCAATAATATACCAAGTGTAATTAATTAATTAATAAGTATAATTTTCGGTGGATATTAAAGAAACAAACGCCATGTTACATTTGCAACTATCTCGTTCTTTCTCTCGGTTTCGGTCTTAGTTTCTCTTTCGTTTTCTCTCTATATCTTTCTCTGTCTTTCTTTACTGAATCCGATGGATGCACTGAGTAATTTATAACCTATACACATATATACTTATGTATAGGATGTATATATTTTATCTATTATTCATTAAGATATAACTTGATTATTTCATTATTTTAACGGTATTATTTAATAAAAACTTATAAATACACTAAACAGTTTACTTTTACAAGCGATTATTTTTTATCTTACTAATAGTAGTTACTGCAATACAAATACTAAAAATTTAATTATAATTATTAGAGTATATATTAATCATAACATGATTTTTGCCATCTGTCGATCTCGATGTTTTTTTACTTCAACTAATTTTAACAAAATTATTCCAAGATGGACACTTTTAACCCAAAATATTTAGCGAGATCGAAGCGACATCAGTTGTCTTCATTTTTAAGTAATTTTGTTTCAACGTAAGTGGCGCTAGTTTTAAATTACGCTTGATTTTTTTCACCTTGATGATCATCTGGTATGTGAGAAATCATTGATTAGATTATTATTGTTATTTTTATTATTATCATTATTTTAGTAATTTGTAATCGAAATTATTTGGTGTCTATCGAGCGAACAGGTATATAATGTATAAATCATTTATTAATTACTGAAGACACTTAAAATAATAAAACATGCCTGAGGGATTTATACACTCGGTAAAAGTTCCGCGAATTTATAAAACCGCTGCTAATACTATAAAAAAAGTCGATGAACGTAAAGCTAGTCTGAAAGAATTGGTTTATGAACGAAAACACCCGGTAAGGTTATGTAAATAATGTAATTATTGTCACGTGTTTTTACATTTTTTTTTTTCTTTTTTTTTACAGAAATTTACAATTGATTATTATGTTAACAAAAATTAATTGTATTAAATTTACAGTATAGTTTTAACTGAAAAAAAAAATTATATTTTGGAGCAGAAATTTTTTGAAAAAATTATTTTGCAAATTTTTCATGAAGTATAATATTAAAAAATTAAAAAAATTTTTTTTTATTGAAAAAATTATTACATCAAAATTTTTAAAAATTTTAAAAACTGAAAGTGCAATTTTTTAAAATAATTTTTAGAGTTAATATTTTATTAATGAAAAAAATCAAGAATTGCTTAACGTCTGTTGATTTTATTATCATAAAATTTTATTTGATAAAAATACTTTGACAATTTTGATTGATGAAAAAAATATGACTTGATAAGAAATTTTAATGATAGCATACATAAAAAATGTTTTTATTTTTAAACATTTAAAATAAATACTCAGTAAAGATAAAAATTTTGTTATTTTTATGAAATTCAGTTTGTTACTAAAAAGGCATGTGCTTATCAATTTATTCTACATAAATGTATCCGATGAAAATTTCAATTAAAGTAATTTCAACCAAGTAAAATTATATTAAAATAGTATATTACACATCTAGGGCAGTAAAATAAGAAATGTCTCAGATCACATGTAATTATTGTCCGAGGCGAAGCCGAGGTCAATAAACATGTGATCTGAGGCTTTCTTATTTACTGTCCGTGGTGTGTATACTATTTTTCTCCTCGACGGAGGCGGAAAGCGGCATTTTCGTTTAGCGCAGCGGGAGGAAAATTGACGCTTTCCGCCCGGAGGTGAGAAAACTAAATTTTTGATTGTTCATAAAATCCGATAATAGAAAGAAAATTATTACATCAAATTAGAAACGGTAAATAATCTTTAAAATAATTTTCTATCACAAGAAAAATTTTTTTTCTAAATAGAAATTTATTTTTCAAATTTTATAGCACCAATATTATCAACCTATAGAATTTATTATTCACTATAAATTTAAAAAAAATGTAAAAGCACGCAATAATACATTGCCTTTTCAAATTGAAATATTTTATTAATTTTTTTAACATGTCACTTTTAAATAAAATTAGAACATAAAAGCAATTTATGCTCTTGCTGCAACGGCATTGCAAAATTCGTCTCAATTAACAGAATTACTTGAGAAAACAGAAATATTGAAAAAACAGCCCCGATTGGACCAATGGCTAGCACGAATTCTTATAACCGAATTGATATGGGGGAAAAAATCGTTACAATCCGAAGCAAAGCCAGTTTTAACGATAAGAAATTACGAAAATCAATTGCGAGATGCATTAAAAAACACAAGCAATGATAAAATAGAAAAAACAATTAAAAAAGGTAAAAAATTTTTTCATTTATTATTAAAAAAAAATTATTATTTTTTCAGAAATCGTGAACTTGCCATCAACATCAATTAACTGAGATATTTTGACGCTTCTTTTATAATTGGGAGTCATCTTTTTTTTTTTTATATACAATCTACAATTAAAATTATCAATATTTGTTATAATGAGTTCTTCCAACGCTTATCTCACATTATTTTTCTATACAGTATTAATGTTTACTCTGCCGTTTGTTTCTTTTTATGGAACAAAACATTACTTGATCACTCACTATGAATTTACTGAATTCGAATGTAATTGTATATCAGTAATAGCTGCTGTAATAACTGTAAATTTAATAATTGCGTCTTATGTATACAAAGCATTGAACGAGCCTGATGATCCAAAAGAATCAGAGGATTCAACTGATCAGCAAGAAATAGAAAATCATGATAAAGCTGATTGAATGCTATCTTTCAAATCATGTTAATTCCAAATTGCATTTACTGTACGGCCTTTTAAATTTATAATTATAAATAAATTGATATTTATAGTTAAAAATGTTTATGTTATTTTAAATCAAAAACCTGTTATTACACTAGTTAAGATTCATTTTCTCATTTTAGTTGAAAAGCCTCGTTATGTACGTGTTAATACCCTGATAATGTCCGTCGAAGATGCAATTCAAGAATTTAAAAACGATGGGTATATTTTATTACCAAAAAGTCCAAATTATAAGTCATATCTTAAATCGTTGGAGAGCTTAGACACTTTTTCATTCATTCAAGACTATCATGTTCGTGAGTTGTTTGCTTTTAAGGCTGGTACAGCTTTTTATGATCATGATGGATATCATTCCGGCGCTCTAGTTCTTCAAGATAAGGTAATTCCTGATAATATTATTATTGAAGCTAATTTTTTTTATAAATTCACTAAATTATTTCATTTAATTTATTTAGGCGAGTTGTTTGCCAGCTCATTTATTGAACCCACCTTCTGGATCTGTAGTTCTAGATATGTGTGCTGCACCTGGTATGAAAACGACACATCTAGCTGCTATTTTAAATAACAAAGGGTAAGGAGATAAATAGTTTTTAATTATCAAGTATAGAGCTAAGGTAAAGTACCCAGTACTTGAACACACTTTTCGAATTGTTGTAATACAAAATCCGTATATTTATTATGAGTAATATGCGCATGTTATAATTATTCAATGATACAGTAATTGATTTCTGTAAGTTTTTTCAATTATAAATCAAAACAATTAGATTTTTGTTAACTTATATGTTGACATGTCGAGAGTCACCAATAAATGCTATTTTTTTTCATGAAAAAGGTACTAAATCGTAAACCGAACAATCAGTAAAAAAAACGGTATATCATCATTTTAAGTAAAAAAAATTGTACCACCAAATAAAATAGTCTTTTCTAAATAATACATATTTTTTGCAAAGACATAAACTATAATTTTTATATTAAATTTTAGCGTCTAACTATACCTCCAAATTTTCAAAGCGGTACCCAGAACTTGAACAAGCTGGGGCCGTATAATTTTAACAGCACTCTATCTAATAGGTTTATATTCTAGTGATCAGCATTGTGATTTGTATTAATTACTGCAAATTAAATAAGTTTTATAGCTAAAAATTAGTGTAGCTAAAAATTATTGAACATTTTGAATTGAGTTTTTTTTATTTATAATTGAAAATTTGCTTTGTCATTTATAAAAAATATAATTAAAAAATTAAATACAAATATTTCTCATTTTTAAATGAACAGATTAAATATTCCTAGTATTATTTTTAATATTAATCAATAATATGTCATAATTCTTTTGATATTTCAATAAAACGTTGAAAATTTTTGGTGTGCCTAATGCCATATATTTTGTTAGTTCAACTACTGCTCCCGAAGTGTTCAACTACTGCGGCTTGTCAGAATTGATTGTTCAACTACTCCTTTTTCATAATCGATCTTAAAAACGTTCTCAAAATATAAATGTTCAATTATCTGCATAATTTTGCGCTTCAATCAATTCAAAATTGTTTATATTTTCATGAAAATCACTAATTTGAACTAATAATTACATCTTTGTATATTAAAAGTAGAGTCAAATACGTTTTACTTTGAAACCTGTTCAACTACTGGGTACTTTACCTTACTGTTTTACAGTTCTTCTAATTAATAATTATTGATATTTTGAATTTTCTAAAATTACAGGAAAATTTATTCAATAGAAAGAAATGAACGTCGATACCAATTACTTTGTAATTTAATCGAATCATCTGGTGCCAATATTGTAGAGACAATTAATGATGATGCATTAAAAATTGATTCAAATAAATATCCTGATATTGAGTACATACTAGTAGATCCATCTTGTTCTGGTTCGGGTATGGATCGTTTAGAAGTTAATGAGTCTACCAACAAAAATGATCCGTCACGACTAAAAAGTTTACAATCATTCCAAGTATTTTTATTGCGACATGCGTTATTTGATTTTCCGACGGCAAAACGCGTCGTTTACAGTACCTGTTCAATTTATGCTGAAGAAAATGAAATGGTTATTGATGAAATTCTTAGTAATGTTGGTGATGCTTATGAATTAGTCCCAATTAAAGAAACGCTTAAAAATGAATGGATAAATTATAGTTCTGAGAAATTCAACTGCAAAGATAATTGTTTGTATGCAAAGCCAAGTGTTGATTATTCAAATGGATTTTTCGTAGCTGTTTTTGAGCGAAATTTCGACGTGCCTTTACCTGAGATTAGAAAAGTTAAAGAAGAATTGAAAGATGAACAGGTGAAGGGGAGTAATAATGATAAGTTTAATAATCAGAGGAAGAACCGCAAACAAGAAACGGGGAAAAATCAATTAATTGTTAACGGAAATAATAAGGGTGAAGGAAAGAGAAAAAAGATAAAGAAGAAAAAAGGATTATCGAAGGACGATAAATTAACGATTAGTAATGCTGATGATAATAAAGTTAGTTGTGAGAAAGAAAAATCTTTGATTGAAAGAGCAGAAAATTTTGGAAAAAAAGAATTTAATGATGAAAAAAATGAAAATTGTAATAAAGCTGATAAAAATAAAAGAAAGAAGAAAAAAATTTCTACTGAAAAAGGTGAGAATTTAGAAAAAACTGAACTAAATGAAGAAGAAAACTCTAAAGAAACTGATATGGAAAAGAAAAAGAAGAAATTGTTGGCCGATGAAGGTAAGGATGCAGAAAAAAATGAAGTGGATGGTGAAGAAATCTCCGAAAAAACTAACACAAAAAAGAAAAGAAAGAAGAAAGAATTGTTAATCAAAGAAGTTGATGATGTAGAAAAAAATGATTTTAATGGTGAAGAAAATTTGGAGGAAACAAGTATAAAAAATAAAAAAAAGAAGAAAAAATTATTGACTAAAAATGAGGTACAGGTTGAAGAAAACAACGAAGGCAATATTGAAAAAGTTGGAAAAAATAAGAAAAAATTGAAAGATGAAACAAATGGCGAATTAAAAAGTGATGTAAATAATGAAAAGAATACTGAGGAAGATGAGGAAACAAAGAAAAAAAAGAAAAAAAAGAAGAGGAAGTATGACTCAGTTGAAGATAATAATAGTACGGTGAATAATAATAGTAATGAAAATATTACTAAAAAGAGAAAAAAAAATTAAATGTATAGCTTAAAAAAAAAAATTTGTACGACAATAAAAGATACAAAAAAAAAATATAAAATTTTTCTATTCTTTCAATCTAAAGCTTCTATTCTTTTATTGTTCATGACTACAAATTTTAATTACAATCTTTATTTTTTGATTATATGTTTTATTATTCATGGAGAAATAAATATTTCATTTGGAGGTTTAGGGCTCACACTTGCCAGTCAACACATCCCCGAAGTGCCATTTACAAGTCCAACCACCGCAGCAAGATCCTCTTACATATAAGTTACACTGTAATAAAAATAAGTATTTCTAAATTATAATTAGAAACAAATTAAAAAAAATTAGATATTCAATGTTCATTTTATAATTAAAAAATTAAATTGCGTCGCATATATAAGCGCGTGTACTCTGTTCTGCTAGATCAAAAACAATTTGTTTTTAATGAAAATTTGAAGATTAAATAATTTAAGTTATTTATGGTATATACCTGTTGGTACGGTAAGATGCATCCTTTAATATCAATTGAATGAATAGCACAAATTAAAAGCGCAATAATTATAAAAATTTGATATTTTACTGACATTTTTTTTTTAGTTTTAGACGTAGATTAATGGTAAGGCGAATTCACACTTTTATTATGGTGATAAACCTACTCAACGACAATTCTACCAACAAAAAGTCTACCGAGATATATTTTTATGATGTCATCTAAAATTGACGGAAGTGGTCAACTCTGCCAGCTAACTCCAAAACTTTCCGCGGCTGTTAAACTCAGACAGTTTTAAAATTAGACATTCATTGGTCGTACGCTTAAAAATCTTCGAGCTTAAAAATTAAATTATTTCATCATTTAAGAAGGAGCATGCAACTGCAAGATTAATTAAATGATTTCATACTGAATTATACTTTTCAGAATTTTTAATGAAACGATTATGACACGGAAGATAATTTATGCATTATTAACATAGTAATCATCACTCATATTGCAGGAAATATTTTTAGACTAGTTACTAGTTGTAATAATTTATTAAAAATTTAACCGTTTAAATATTATTATCATCTAAAACCTTAAATGTCAGCAGAAAAATAAATGAGCTGGTCGCATGCACTTGACCGTTAAACTCATCCACGAATTTTTAATTTCATGCCCGGAGTTATTAAATATTTTTTTTTTTTCTTTATATTATTATAATATTTATCTCCGATCCTCTGATAAATATTTATAGAATATGATACATTAGATATGTAAATGAATTTATGAGTGAAGTAGGTCAGAGCTTGAGCTTGAGGAAAAGTTCATTGTGATTAAGCAGTGGGTAGTCGAGTAACCCAGTGACTCAACTTAACTGACCGACGAGGTCAATGAGGAAGCACGAATTTCTTATTATTACAGCGACACAATTAACAGCTTTATACGTCATATCACGTGTATAACTGAGCTGTAATCTTAACTTCTGCAACTTAAAAAAATAATCATCTAAAAAAAGTTTCTTTGCAAAAAGAAAACAAATAAACTTTGTGTCCTTTTACTTACTCTTTGCTTGAACATGTCAGCACGCTAAAACCTCATTCCCATTAGACACGTGCTGGAAAAAATTTATATTGTTCGAGTGCACGATAGCTTCGCAAAAGGGTTGAAAAAAATATTTTTTACTTACGTTTTAAAAGATAAATTGGTAAATATTTACACGTGGGGTCAACCATTTTAATTATCATTTTTTTGAACGAAATTTCTATTTGATTTTATTGATATATTTTTTTTTTTAAATACATAAAAAATACACAATTAAAAAAAAAAAAGTTGATTATCACAATTTTAACAAATTTTACAAATTCTCAAAAAAATTTATAAATTTTTTAGAAAGTTTCCATATTCAACTTTTTTTTTTAATTGTTCGTTTTTTTATGTATTTTTCAAAAAAAAATATACGAAAAACATCAAAAAAAGATAAAATAAAAATTTTATCCAAAAACATGAGAGCCAAAATTTTTTCCAACTTTTGAAGGCAAAAAAGCTGTCGAAATCTATAATAGTAAAATTAGCCGACATTGTTAATTTTTGGAGTTATTTTTTAATTATTAAATTAGAATTGAAAATTATTTTTAAAAAATTCCACTTATAGTTTCTAAAGTTTTTTTAAATTGAATTTTTTTTTTAATTTTTAACTTTTCTGCTAAGAAAATGAAAATTTTCAAAAATCGGGAAGTTATTGGTTTCACCCCGTTTTTCGAAAATCGAGTTTTCAATGGATGTTGACGTTTTAAGGTCCTAGGAAGCATCTCCGAATGTTTTCGCGATGATGTCCGTATGTCCGTATGTCCGTATGTCTGTATGGATGTGTGTGTGTGTGTGTGTGTGTGTGTGTGTGTGTGTGTGTGTGTGTGTGTGTGTGTGTGTGTGTGTGTGTGTGTGTGTGTGTGTGTGTGTGGCCGTATGTAAACCTTCTCATAACTTTTGAACGGCTTGACCGATTTCATCGCGGTTGGCGCCATTCGAAAAGGCTTGACTAAACTTAGAATTTAAATACAATTTGGACCGATTCAAATCAGTAGATTTTGAGAAATCTCAAAAAAACCACAAAAAAAAATTAGGAAAACGATTGACCCTAAAGGCCATCCCTGCAACTTCCCGCTCATTTCATACTTAAGCGCACAAACCTACATTTATTACGTTTTTAAGCTCTTCGAGCTCAAAAATATAATTTTCGTATCATTTTGAGCTCTCCGAGTTCAACGATCTGCTAGAAGTTGAATAAAACATTGTTTTTCGAATTTTTAAACTGCAATAACTTTTGAATGAATGAACTGATTTTTACGTGGTTGGTCGCATTTAACTCAGTTTTTAAAGCCTCAAAGAACTTTTAAGTTTAAATTGATCGAACAAGGAATTTCAAAGTAATTCCTAAAAAACGATTTTTTCGATTTTTTTCGTTAACGATAACTCACAAACGAATTAACCGATTTCGACCGGGCTGGTGGCAATCGACGGGTTTTTTTTTTATGTTAAGAGCTGATTAGTTTTTGGAATTGATCGGTCAAGCCGTTTAAAAGTTATTCCAAAAAAACCACATTTGAAAAAATTTTTTTTTGCAGTTTTTTTGAGATTTCTCAAAATCTACTGGTTCGAATCGATCCAAATTATGGTAAAAATCTAAGTTTAGTCAAGCCCTTTTGAATGGTGCCAACCGCGATGAAATCGGTCAAGCCGTTCAAAAGTTATGAGAGGTTTACATACGGCCATACACACACACACACACACACACACACACACACACACACACACACACACACACACACACACACACACACACACACACAAATACACACATACATACATACATACATACAGACGTATGGACATCATCGCGGAAACATTCGGAGAGGCTTCCTAGGACCTTAAAACGTCAACAACATCCATTGAAAACTCGATTTTCGAAAAACGGGCTGAAACCAATAACTTTCCGATTTATGAAAATTCTTCAATTTTCTTAGCGGGAAGTTCAAAATTTTTTGAAATGTGGTTTTTTTGGAATTACTTTTAAATGGCTTTACCGATCAATTTCAAAATCTATTCAGCTCTTAAGATCAAAAAACCATGTCGATCACCGTAAGCCCGGTCAAAATCGGTTGATTCGTTCGTGAGTTATCGTTGCCGAAAAAAAACCGAAAAAAGTGTTTTTTCGGAATTACTTCGAAATTCCTGGCTCGATCGATTTAAACTTAAAGATTCTTTATGGGGCTTCAGAAACTGCATCGAATGCCGCCAACCGCGTGAAAATCGGTTCATTCATTCAAAAGTTATTGAGCGTGTTCAGCTGAACTAAGTCCTGAGTAAACTTAGTTAGCCTAAGTATAGGCAAAGCATTCCCTGCTATACATATATCTATCTACTATACAGTACATATCTTACTAAGTTTACTCAGGACTTAGTTCGGCTGAACACGCTAATTGTCGTTTGAAAATTCAAAAAATTGTGTTTTATTAAACTGCTATTAGAGTTTTGAGTTCAAAGAGCTCAAAATGACACAAAAATTATATTTTTGAGCTCGAAGAGCTCAAAAACGTAATGTGTAACTTTGAGCGCTTAAGAGCGGTTTATAGTTGATTTTCAAACGTGTTTTTCTCATGTATGTGATAAAATTTCGAAAAAAAACGCTTCGCTCTTCGATAGATAATTTAATTATCTATCGAAGAACGATAATTTAATTATCTATCGAAGAACGAAGCGCTTTTTTGGAAAATTTTCATTTATTTATGCATAAAATGCGTTTTAAGATTCCATTTGTTGTACAAGTATGACAGAGATACTTTCGTTTGTCCAATAGAGGGCGAGAGAGAGGAAAAATGTAAACCCTTCTTAAGTACAAAGTGAGCGGGAAGTTGCAGGGATGGCCTTTAGAGTCAACCGTCATCCTAATTTTTTTTAATAATTTTGTTAGCAAAAAAAATTATAAAAAATTTTAGATGTCGGCTAACTTAATTTTCATTCAAAATCTTTATTTTTTTTTTTCACATTTTTTTATTATAAGTGCGCCGTAAAAACAAGCAGAATAAAAAAAAGTTTGAAAATGTTAATTTTTCACCAAGTTATATGGCCCAAAATGGGGTTGACCTCACTTGTGAATAATTACCGTTGTTTTTCTCAATTTTTAGGAGATTCCAGTTTGATCGTTTGAGATGATACTGAATTTGACAGACATTTAACAATTTTTTAGATTGATATGTTATATTTAATTGTTAAAATTATAATAAAAAAAAAATTTCCACATGCAGAAATTAAAAAAAATTACAAGTGTAAATTTTTAATAATTGATTTGTTATAAAAATTCCAAGAATTGTCAGATGTCTGCTAACTTCAGTATCATTTGAGATGCGCAATTCTAAATGTTTCGATCTTGTAATCTAAAATATGAAAAATATAATTAACATTTTATTTATAACCACAAAGGATCTTTTCAATCTCTAGATCAGTTCTTAGATAATATTAAAAAAAATAGGTTGATATGGGATATTAACGGAAGCAAAGTGCGTGACTTAAAGGCTCAGTAATAATTTCTAATGCCACTTGGAGGCTTCCTAACCCTATACCCAGGCTACTTAATACGTACTTGTAATATACTTGTATAGGTTTACTTACTTTGTGGTACAATATTTTCTTCACGTTATCTCACGCTTACCTGTTTCTCCTTTCTTATGGATAATCACGTTATTATATTAAGTACTAACTAAACATCAAACTACTCTGACTCCGAAGGTGTGTGCTATTATTATAACTAGTTATTTATTATTTGAATATCGTGGGTAGTTTTTATGTTTTTGAGGAACATTTTAGTTTTAAAAAATAACTTTATGTGTATAATTACTAAATGGAAGAGCTTCATGGGTTTTTAAGAACAAGATCGATAAAAATTACTAAATTGCGATTTTCTTTGTGTATATCTTCGGTATTTCTTCTGAGAATTTTATAGAAAAGTTTGTATGTAGTTTTTAAAAAACTATAGTTTCCATTTCTGAAAACGATCGATCGGGAATGCAGCAGAAAATAAGCAACTTTAATTACCATCAAATTCTTGCATATATAATAAAAATACTTTTGATCATGAACTAGGACATGGTTGTTGATTAAAAAATAACTATAATAATTTATCGCAACATTGCTTTACAATATTATATACATCTACAGAATAATATATTCGTGACTTTTTATTCAACAAATCATATATACTGTATTATGATACAGCTTTTACTATTAATAATAGTATTGAATAATTATTTTTTCTTTATTTCATAAAAAATTCATCCATTTTTTAAATTAATTTATCTTTGTTGGTAGTTAGTTAATTAGTACTTTGTTAGTTAGTTAGTATCTCTGTTGGTACCAATAAAATTGTAATGAAAAAAAAAAATTGGCTGTAGCTACAAACTTGAATTCCAAAGGAATAGGGTTCACACAGAAAAAAAGGTTCACTTGAGCCAAGAAAATATTTTTCTTCCTAATTAATTTCTTGATTAAATCCTCATTCGTCATCATTGATTCATAGACAAATTTTGTAAAAGAGAAAACTTAGTTTTTCCCCAATTTTGAACTTTTCCGGATGTTTTTAATTTTTTTTGTTTATGAAAACATAATTTGGACTCGTGCGAACATATTATAAAACAAAAAAAAAACAGCTCAATCGGTCTAGCCACTGTCAAGTTATGCGCTTACCAACGAATTCATTCATTTTTATTATGTAGAAAAAAAAGAATAAGATTAACTGTAGGAAAATTTATGAAAATAAACAATTTTATCGTGTAAATAGCACTTAGTACTTTTATTTAAATTAACCTTCTAAATAAATGACCATTGGGGTGCATAATTTCACATAATTCCTTCCTCTTAGTTTTATTGGATTGTTAAATTGATATGATAAATTAATATGAAGTAGAAAAGTAACTTGGGGTTTGGAGTTTTTATATAAATGACTCAGTTTTAAAAAATTAGATTTCATTTAAATTCATTTTTCTTTCCTGTATAATTATTGGGGCTTGACCTAAAATTTTAAAGATTATAATTTTTAACCTTCACTTTTATGATCATTAACTGATAAAAAAAAGTTTGGAAAATCCAAAAGTGCACGACGCATAATGTTCATTTAATTATGAAATATAAAAAAAAAAAAAAAAAAACTTAAGTCGTTCAAAATTAATTGCCGAAAAAACAGCTGTAGTAGGAAGGTACTGCACAAGCGCCCCTGGTGGAATAAAATGTACATAATATCTATAGATATAGATATATCACCATCCATGTTAATTTTACATGGATATATATAGATATACAGTCTTATAGTTTTCGTTTTTTATTAATTGCAATTAAACGACACTGAATTAATTAATCATTCGCATTCAGTGACCTACAATCGTCGATTAGAATTTTTAAAAAAAAAATTTAACTCAAATAATGGATTTTTTCACAAGTTACAGTGTTTTCGGGTTTCACACATGACGTACAGGAAAATTTTTTGACCTATTTTGGTGTTTTTTTCCAATTCTATTGCAGTAAATCAATTTTTAAAAAGTATGAAATTAATCTCCATTAAATTATCTCGACAATAGTATGCAAAATATCTTGATTCCGTGAACTAACAAGGCTATAATAATAAAAATAGCCACCAAAATGAGGCGAAAAAAATTTTTCGATCGTAAAGCACTCTCTGATGCTTCGCATCATGAGTCGTGCAAAATTAACTAGATTCAAGAGCCAAATCTTGAATCAAGAATACCATTGTGAAGAAAATGATTTTCTTGAGTCAAGAAATTATTCTTGATTTAAGTAAATGTAAATTTACTTAAGTAAATTTTTCTTGTCTCAAGAATTTATTCTCTTGACTCAAGAAAATCATTTTCTTCAAAATGGTATTCTTGATTCAAGATTTTGGTTCTTGAGTCAAGTTAATTTTTTATCAGTTTTTATATTTTTTAGAAAGATTAAAAAATACTACAACCACTAGACAATTTTAAGGTAAAATAATTCAGTTTCATCACATTAATTCGATTTCTAGATTCTTGAAAAATTTTAATAAAGTAACTATTAAAAACAAAAAAATCTTCATGATCATTCTTACCATATTTAAGGATACTTTGATCATTTAATAAGTCATAATAGAATCTAAATTTTTTTTTTATTAAAATTAAAAATTTGAATACGAAAATTCATCATCATAATTCAACCGTTACATGTAATTATTATTAATTGGATTAATTCAATAATTTAATTAACAAAAACAATAAATAGTCAACATTTGACTCAAGCATTTTTTTACAAAACGTAGAACTGGCAACATTGCACTTAACAGCTGTTTATATTTATCTCGCTGTGTACTTGTGTAGTGTTAAGTTGCAGGTTATCTGTAATAGCAAAATGAGTAATGCAAATCAATTCAGACACAATGGGCGATTTGCGAGAAAGAGTATTATAAATTGGAAAAATAATGTCAGTAAAAGCGTGAAAAGACTAAATGAAGAATATAAAAATTTGGGCGTACAATTATCAACTAGGCAACGCATCGTCGATTTGGAAAAATTAGCTGCAGAAATGTGGTGTACGACATGTGACTGGCCTCTAAGTTTTCGTTTTTTGATATATACAAGAAGATATTTGTGGAGTAGCAAGTGTATTTCATTTGAAATGTCCAAAGTGTAAGGAAATACGTCTGGTTAAAAGTTCAGCTAGTGAAGGAAAATCGACCAGATCAAAATATTATGTGAATTTTAAACTAGCTCTTGGTGAGTTAATATCGCAGGTTAAATACATGGAATTATAAAATTTATAATGAAAAATCTGATTATTATTTCTCACAAATTATATAAATATAATTATTGATTGAAATTATTATTACAGCAATATTAGATGGAGGTATTGAAGAAACTCAACTAAATACAATATTATCAGCACTGAATCTGCCTCCAGTCGATCACAACTTAATCAAGTGGTACGAAAGATTAGTTGGATCAGCAATTGAGACTGTCGCCAAGGAAAATTGCCATGAAGCGTTAAAAGTTGAACAAGAGTTGAAAATTTTGAATGAAGGCTAAATATACTATTTATGTTCTAAGATTAAAAATTTGTATTGTTACTTAATATTATGTTATAATATAAGTACTATTCTTGCTTAAAAATAAGTTATTTAATTGTTCTTCTGCATATAATAAAATATAAAAGATAAAAAATAAATCAAAGAAAGTGTGATGTAAAATGTTGAGTGATTCTACATTTCCTTTTTTCTCACTGCCAATTACATTTTTAATATTATAGTTATATTTTTAAATGTTTTTTTTGCTGCAGTTTAAAAAATTAATAATAAATCATTTTCTTTATAAAAAAATAAAAAAACATAATTCATAAAAATACAGAAGAATTATTACAATTGAAAATAGAAGTTATTTAATCTTCATAAGAGGTAGTCACATAAATCGATATATGTGCATCTCACCGATATTCTCTATAGGATACATGTTAAATTTCAATTTTTTTTAATTTATTTAACGATAACCCTTCGTCAAATCTATTCTAATAAATTAATTTAGACGTATGTGATAGCAATTCATAACATATCAAAAAATTTGCTTTTGATCTTGATAAGTGCATTTATGTCCGGACATAAAATCTTAAAAGTATGCTTTTAGAAAAATTAAATTGATTAAAAGTAAACAATCTTGAACCAAGGAAATTATTTAAAAAATATCTCTTAATTTTAAAGGAATTAATAATTTATTTTCTTGGTTCTAAGTTTTTGGATTGAGATATTAGTATTATCTTTAATCGATGAAATTACATTTTTCAACCGAGAATAATTGTCTTCATAAAAAAAAATTTTGTTTTCTTTTAAAAGTCTTATCTTAATATCAAAAAAATAAAATTCTGATTCAAAAAATAAAACAAATTTTTTAATAAATTACGAAGAGCTCAAAACATTTCGAACTTTTAAACTTTAAAAAAATCTGACATTATTTTGAACCAATCTTGTTTCTTATCTTCATGAAAGAAGAAATTTTTAAAAGAAGCATACATGAATCTTGTTCAACAACAATCGGGAATTTTATAAGAGTATAAGTAGTATATTAATTAAAGAGTTAATTTCTTTAATGAAGAAAGCTGAATATTTTAAAACAGAAATTAAATTATGAAGAAAACATTTTTCTTGAATAAAAAATTTATACATAAATGTTATTTCAATCATTCAACTTTCCTTCAAAAAAATTATATGAATTCATCATTGGTTTTTTTTTTTCCCAGGCATCCCGGAAGTGATCCACTGCGGCGAAACAAAGTCCGTCCCCTAAGGACAACGACCAATCGCAACAACCCCAGCTCCGAGTAAAACAGCGCAGAAGAGTAGAAATAAAGATCACAGATTTACTTTTTAGGCAACGAAATAGTACAAAGTAGTTCTACTATATACAACAGTGGTTCTACATGCAACAAGTTCACGGCAGGGAGTTGCACTCGATAGGATCCTATCAAATATGATACCAGATCTTCCATCTCATTGATGCTTTTCAATGCGATGGATATCTCTGGTTAAACATCAGAATACAGTTTCTAAGTTCTCAATACTTAAGACTTGGCGATCCTGCGTTATCTGGACGAACATACATTATAGTTCACTGACACGTAGTGAGTCCACGCCGACGCCTACAAGTCGCGGGTACACCACGAAAGTCCAGGTAAATGAGTGCGATGGGAGCGACACTCGACGTCGGGACGCCACCGTCGAAGGACGCGTGTGATATGAATATGTAAAAATTTACCTGATAATTAATAGGTGATTAGTTAAATTATTTGCATTTTATCTTTACTTTTTTTATGTAAAAGTTTTCAATATAGAATATGTAGTTAATAAATTATTTTCAAATCGGTTAATAATTTATCATTATAATTAAAACACTAATTTAAAAAATAAACAAACAAACAAAATTGTTAAACGTTGTAATTTTTGTGCTCCAGTGATTAATTTTATGTGACGTGATTTCTCGAAATTAAAATTAGTTAATTACTAAGGTAATGTTAAATTGTTGATTCTTTTTTTTATAATTAAACTAAAAAATATTTAAGTTAAATTATTAATTGTAAATAATTTGTAACTTTTTTTTTATAATTCTTTCTTTCTTCGTGGCTGCTTAGTGATTGTTTTTTCTGTCCTTTTTTTGCATTCAAAAAGAGACTTCAATACCTTTTTTTTATAAATAAATTAGAAAAATAAACAATATTTTATTTTCGGACTGATAGATATCAAGATAGAGTTCAACCTGACCCTGGTCTGAAGGGTTACGAACTCGCGAAAGATATGCACTAGTGTAAGGGCATTGTACCGGATGCGGGTGAATGGCTAGAAGGGTGAGGTCTGTAGACACTCGGGAAGAAGGATGCAAATTTTGCCCAACGTTGCATAATTTTGTTTTGCGGATTAGAAAAGTTGATAAAATTTATAGAAATTTAAAAAACTTTTGATTGGTGTAGAATAAAACAATTAAAGATGTCGATGGTTTTAAATTTAGAAAAACAATAGGTCGAGGCCGAGAATGATAATCTGCAATAAAAAAGACTGCAGTCATAAAAGGTTCTTCATCAATTTCATGTTTGTATTAACATATGCGATATACAATATAATATATATTTATACAATAAAATAAAAGCCTTACTTTTTTTGTCTTGAGTCATGAGTAGTCAATCGATCCGTACTTAGGATTATTACGAGACACGTGAATTGTAATCACTGGAATTTGTTCTAAGATCTTTTTATTACCGGTCATTAATTTTTTTATGCTTAAGTTTATAGAAGTTTTTTTTTTGCGGAAAAGTTAACAGTTTTTTCAAATGTATTATATATTCTCTCTAATAAATTTTACATAAAATAAAATAGATTAAATTTTTTTATGATTAATCTAATAATATATTAAATAAAAATTGTTTTGAAACATGAATATTTTTTTTTTTTTTTTTTTTTTTGAGTAATTCGTTGTAACACAATATTAAAATATTAAAATACTGAAAGAATAAGTTAACAATTGTATTAGAATATTTTCATTAATAAAAAGTCCCCTACATAAATTTGATGTGTCACGTTATAGTTACTGTTAGCTCAGTTGTATTGTTACTTTTATTTGTATATACCACCATGATTTATTAAACTTATTTTTTTTAAATTGATATATTATAAATTAATTCGAAGGATTTTTTTTAATCAAAATATGGAAATTAATAGAGTGAAATAAATGAATTTCTTTTAATCTTAACAAAACCCTTATTAAGGAGGCTAGCTGAGAATAACATTTTTTTAATGTATTCACTTAGTGTATATGAAAAGAATAACATTTTTTATCGATTTACAATTTAAATTTAATTATTTAAATTAATTTTCCAAAAAATTTTCTAACGATTTGATACGTTACCCTGAAAGAAAAACTTTCTTTTGAAATAAGAAATTAATTTGTTGAAAATTTTCATCAATTTTGTTTCTCAGCTGAAGAAGTCAAAATTTTTCACACAATAACTTTTTTGTTGACAAAAAGTTTTTTAGATTTAGGAAAAAACAATTTTGAATAAAAGTTCGCAAATTATCTATCTATTTTTTTTTCTTTCAAATCAAAAAAAATATTATTCAACAACAAAATTACCGTGAGAAAAGTTTTTATTTCTTCAGCTAAGAAATAAAATTGTTTAAAATTTTCAATAAATTAACTTCTTGTCATAACAATGCCCATTTTTTCAAATGAAATTTTTTTCTCATTGTACACGGAAAAAAGTAAACTGTAATATTCACTCGGATTCCGGTTGATTTTTATAGTTTCAAACAGTAAAGCGGACATCGGGGTGGCAAAAATATAAATATTACAGAACTTAATGTATAAAGTATGAAAGCCACAATGTATAATTTAATATCCAAAATAAGTGATTAGTAGCTGTCACTATAGTAAATAATGACTCTTTCATCTTAAAAAATTACAGTTTCAAACAGTAAAAATTGCCATTTCAATATATAGTCGATATTATGAGGAGAAGGGGAACTCAGATGAAAGAGAAGGGGGTCTCACTCTGGGAGAATTTAACATTTGAAACAGTAAAAATTATACTTTTAAAATATACATTTTACCAGTCCAAGCAAGTCAATAATTACAGTTTGATTTTTAGCGTTGCGTTTAAAATTTACCATTTTACTTTGTAAATATTGACGTTACTTGTATTAGAAATTTACTAACTTTATTTTATACTTTTTACATATCATAAGATCATTTTTTAGCTACGAAATGATAAATATCAAAGTCTGAATTGTTAATTATTATACTTAAACATTTTAGACATTTACATAACGAATATTACTGTTTGAAATAGTATTTTATTCCATGTAAAGAGTAAATTGTAACGTTTAAATGGTAAATATTATAAAGTGAGTAGTAAAATCACGATTTTACTGTTTGAAATGGTAATTTTTAGCAGTTGATCATTACTTATTATAAATCGACTGTTATTTATTTATTACAGTTTACTTTTTTCCGTGTAGAAAAAGGTATGATTAAGGAAGTTCGAGCGTAACTAATGAGTCAAAATAATGTTAAAATTTTTTTTTAATTTTAGTCTTCCCGATATTCGTCAAAATTCTTTATTTTAATTAAAAATAATTAAAACAATTTAATAATTGATGATTTTTACTTATTTAATAAAGTAAAGTAATAAAATGACTTTCGTATTTATTACTTGCCGGAATAAATAAACAGATTTGGCAATAGCGCGCTTGATTATACCCATAACAGAGACGTGGATGAATGTGTGAGTTAAACATTTCTCTCTCTGTAACTATACTTCTATCCTTTTCTTTTTTCTCAGCTGTTGACGCGATGTTGTCAAATCTTTATTCGAAAAAATAGCTGACGGTAAACGAGTTACAAACATAAAATTTGACTTTAAATATTTCAAAAATTATACCGCTAATGTATTATTATTAAATTGTTTTTATATTTTGCAATAATCCAAGTTTCTTGTGTATAGTTTTTAGGTAGATTTCATAGAAATCAATCTTTTGCATTGGTCCTCATGTTGGAATTTACTCGGAATTTTGTCGTAATATCTCTTAACTAGTCGAGTAAAGCTCAAAAATAACGTTAGTTAAAAAATTTATATATGTATGTATATATATATATATATATATATATATATATATATATATATATATATATATATATATATATATATATATATATATGTAATATAACGCAGGATGTTGCCGCGATTGTGTCTACAGTTCTTGACGGATCTAGATGAAATTTGTTACACATATTCTATAGATAATAACCTTGGATGAGTTCGAAGATGAGTGAAATCCATCAATAAGTTTAGAAATGGCAGCTCTTTAAAATTATCAAAATAGTGAAAATCACGTTTTCGGTGACTTCATTGGTGACGTATTTATTTATACGTATACTTAATTTCAAAACTCAAAGTTGGAAATTATTTTTTACATTAGATTCGCTCGAACTTCCTTAAGTTAAGATTTGAGATTTTTTAGAAATTTTATTTCGGGAAGAATAGTAGGTCTAAGTTGAACGGGTTTGAATCACAAACAAAAATTTATTGAAGTCGAAAACTTTTAAAAATTTTGCTGATTAATCAAAAATTAAAGCTAAATAGTTTTGGACTTGAAATCTAAAACTGATAAACTTGGAACGTTAATTAATTTTGTTTTCTACACTGAGAAAAAAAATACTTTTACTCAATTGACAATTTCTTGATTCAAGAAATTCGATGACGATCAAATATTCTATTATTAAATATTAATTTCTGAAAATAAGAGCATCAATATTTATCTTTGGATAATAGATAAACAAGAGAATCCCATAATAATCCCATAATAAAATCCCATAATAAAATTGAGATGAAATGTATGTGAAACCAATTTATTCGTGATGTGATTGGTTGAAAATATTTATTCTCATTCTGATTAGTTGAAAGTGAATATAATATACATAAACTACACATAAACATATCATGACCATAAATATGAGGCGCGCGCTTACGCGCGCAAATTTGAATTCTAGTTCCACTCTTATAATTTAGATGAAAAATATGAAAATATATCATGTAAGCAAACTATTCGTAACGTGATTGGTCGAATATATCATAAGCATGAAAATATATGAAAACTCTATAGTCAGGCGCGCGTTTGCGCGCGCAAATTGAAATTCTAGTAGCTTTATTTAAATTAAATAAAAATTATTTCAATCAATTTAACAAGTTCTTGAGCTAAGAATATATATTCTTGAAAAATTTCAAGAACATGAATTCTTGTATCAAAAAAATTTTCTTAATAAAAGTATTTTTTTTTCTCAGTGTAAGTTTTACTTATTAGCAGTGTAAGCCTTTTACTTATTAGCAAAAAAATATGAGATTACACTTCTACATAATTACTTTTATTTGATAATATTTTGCATATGAATTAATTTATTATTTATTTATTGACATCTTAAAAAGTTTTCAAATAAAAAAAGTAAGATGAAAATAAATTCTATGTTTTTAATTATTCTATCATTGGCCTTTACAGTGAAACAAAGAAGAAATATCAAAACATCAAATCATATGGAACTTTTTTTCTGCGCAACTTTGAAAATAATTTTATCTAAATGAAAGATTGATAATTAACTATGATAATTAAAGTTAATAAAAAGAAGAAAAGTTTTTAGAGAAGAAAAACAAACAATTGATCTTATCTTTAGTAAAAGATAACCTCCAAAAAAGTGCAATGATCGCAATGACTCATCAACAATCATCCCGAGCAAACTCTCGTATAAATCAATATGAAGAATTGAATGGAATATCGATGAAAAATGGCGGTATGAATGGTAGCGCTTCAGGTGCCGGTACAACAGGAACAGGAGTACCAAGTTCATCACCAGGAGTAGGCGCAGGAACAACCGCAAGTTCAAATACTTCTGACAAAATTATACAGGAGGCGCCACACCGCGACGATACTTCGAAGACACAAGCTCGAGGGATTGGATCGGCAGCAAAGACCGTCGGTAGCTCGTCGGAGAACGCCGTCGTCGAGAAACACGTTATTGACGACGACTCTGACGAAGAGGAGGAGGAGGAAGAAGAGGACGACGAGGACGAGGACGAGCACGAAGAGGATCGGATTGAGGAGGACGAGGACGAGGAAGACGAAGTAGTGAGAGAGATACGACGTGACGGCGCTAGTATTGGTAACGGCACAAGGATGTCTGCTAATGAAATGGGACAAGAATTGGCGGGACGCGAGACGGCGCGTGGCTCCTCTACAATTCCGATGCCCATTGGGGTAGGGATGCCGCCACCAGAAACTGGGGAATTTAGTGGTGGAAACGTCGCCACCGGAGGTGGCATGGGCGGCTACTGGAGGCAGAGTAGACCCTCCAGTCCCCGCATGCCGCCTCCTGAGCAACCGGAGCCCAGGCCAAAGAGCCGACACGACTCGATTGCTAATACTACTGTCACTACTACCACCAGGTACAATAATCTTGGATACTGGAGGGCTAGACGCGTCACTTTTTATAAAAATGGAGATCCTTACTTTCCTGGAGTTGAATTTAGGTAAGTTTCTTCGTCATTTTAATCTTTAGTGGGTTAACTTTGCATTGTAGAGTATTTCTTCTTTTAACTTGTCATTGTGAATCTAGCAGACATGTTTGTCAATTTTTAGAATTTTTTAATTAACTAATATAATTTGCATAAAATTAGGAGAAAATGTAAATATCAGAACTTACAGTTTTTTGTTGATTGAATTGTCGAATAATTTTTTTTTTAATTTTCTTCTGTTGATTATATTAAGTCGTTCAAATCTTGCTGATATTTGAAACAAAAAAAAAATGAGATTAGGAAAAGTAATCAAAAATGCTAATTAAGATTTAAAAAATCTTTTTTTAATTTATTTAAAAGTTATCTTTAATAACAAAAATAGTGAGATTGAGTTTTAGGTTATGTTTACTTTACCTAACACTTGACACTAATTAATTGTTGTATAATTGAAAATTTAAAAATTTTCTCATGTCTGCTATAATCAAACTCATTCCAATTTTCGCTGTAACCTATAAATAAAAAATAATTGAAAATGAAAATAAAAATTTTTGTATAATTAAATATTTAGAAGTTACTTTTGATGACAAAAATAGTAAAATTAAATTTTAGGTTATGTTTACATACCTTGACACTAATTCAATTATTTTAAATTTAGATTCAAACCTGGACGAGACATTGGATCATTGGAAGCACTTCTCGATCGACTATCCTTGCGTCTGGACCTTCCAAGAGGTGCGCGGCATATATTTTCAATGGACGGTGACAGAAAACTCAATCTTGACGAGCTTGAAGATGGTGCTTCATATGTTGTGTCCAGCTACAAAACATTCAAGGTAAAATTATCTTCTTAAAACTGTTTTATTAAAATTAAATATTATTTAACATTCAAGCGATAGGTTGAAACAGTTACAGCAAAATAAAATAAGTAACCTAATATTTTTCTGCTAATCAAAGTCTTAATATTCATGAGTCTCACACGCTCTTTCATCTACTGGGTTAAAATTTAGATTTGTAAATCCTCACCCTCAGGTACTTGTCATTATGCACGCAGACAAAGAAATTTAAATGTAAAAAATAGTTGGGAATTTATAAGATATGCTGCGTATAATAACCTCTTTAATGGAAAGTACCTTTATAAAAAGCAGTGGCAAGTGTGAGTGTAGTGTTGATCTGGCCCAGATCAACTTAACGTAAAACAGGCCACACGCAACTTTGTATGTTTGCTAAGAAGAGAGAATTAAAAAGAGAAGGAATTATTATTCTCTGGACAATCTTAGGCTAATTTATACTTCATTTTTTTTTGCCGATTATTTATTTAATAAGAAGATATGCTGTTTTAATTTACTTGGTATAATTATCATGTGAACCCTGAATAAAAAAAAGTATTGAGACAAAGAAAAAAGTATTGGATTAACTAGAAAACCAATACTTTTCAATACTTTTTTCTTTGTCTCAATACTTTTTTTTTATCAGGGAAAATAATTATATTTTTATCATCTTTATTCATATTTGTTCTTTAGTAAGAAGTTTAATTTACATAAAATTAAACGTTGTTATTATTTTTTTCTCAAACAAATACTAATGGTATTTATTTAGGGAATATTTTTAAAATATTAAAATTTATATTTATTAAAAAATTTATGAAAAAATGATGAGTCTAAAGTAGCAATTATAAATTTTTCAATTTTTGGGGAAATTAAATAAGTATTCATAAACATCAAATCGAAATATTTTAATTAAAAAAATTTTTAAATTAGTTACGAGAATTTTTTTTCCTAATTTAATATATTCTAATTTGATTTTTTTTTTTATTTAAAAAAATGTCTCTTGTTAACATCAATAATTTATGGTAAAAAAAATTTTTGGTCAAAAAGATTCTTTAAATCAGTTATTTAAAAATTTTAAACAGATTGGTAAATTTGAAAGAATTTTTTAATTAAAGAAGAATATACTTATATTGAATTCAATTTTTGTATAAAATAGATAATGCAAACAAAAATTTTCTTCTAATTAAAAAAACTTTTGATTAACAAAAACTGTGCTTAGTTTATTAAAATTAAAGCGACTAATTTTTTTCAAGTGAAACGTACATTTTTAATGTTAAAATTTTTTAAAATTATAAAGCTACTAACATCTAAAAACTAAAAGGAACAAAAAAAAACTAATGGTCAGTAATAGCAGGCATAAAACATAATTAACTAAACCCGAATGAAGAATGATTTGTTATTAAGATTTGCAAGCTTTTATGATTTAGTAAAATGAGTTTGATCGTGATTGATCGTAAGCCTACACCTAATCTGGCAATTTGTTGGCCAGGGTGTGACTAAAAGTCAATAATAAAGAATGCACCCAAAGAATGTAACTAAAAAAATGTATACCGGAATAAAAAAGGTTTTGATCAGGGTCAGTTCTCAGTAATCCATTTAAATGGGTTCGGCGTTATCATATCGAATTAACTGGTATACTGGTCTATTAAACCTTCAATTTAGCTTCAGCCCTTTTATCGACATTTTAAAGTGACATTAAAAAGTTATTGTTTGCTTTGCTTTATTCTTGAAATAAATAATAGATAGTGTAACAAATCTTTTTATGTCATATTTATAAGGGGGAAAAATATCATGCGTTATATTACACATTATATATTGAAGATAATTTAATGTACTGTTGTTGAAAGGTGATAGTGATGATGATATGTTTACCTGCAGCACGTGGCTACGAGAAGTCAACGACAGTGGGGTGAATGTTTAAGAGTGGGAGTATGTCATTATGATTATGTTAAATTTAACGCTTAGCGTAAACGGGGGAGTTTTAATAGTTAAGTGGGGAGTGTCTGACTTGCGCGGTACTCATTCTACTTGCAGATTTATTTTTTATCATTTGTACAGACAATAAATCATGTTGATTTATAAAAAAGAGTTTCGCTAGTTCGAAAACTAATTATATAAGCGGTTATAATTATAACTGTGAATAAAATTTATTTGAAAAACTAAATATTAGTTGTAGCAAAAATCAAAAGAGTTAATTGACAATTTTGATTCTAAAACATTGAGAAAATTTTTTAATTAGTGCGTTTATAGAGACCCCGGTACTTAAATCACGCATAAAAATTGTTCAAGGGCTGGACATGAATCACCGTGAAAGGGGAGAATCAAAAGAATCCTTAGCAGTAGGGAAGGCCGGCTGGTCTTGGTCTTAACTTCCGTTCAGAGAGGTTTATAGAGTACAATAATACATATTAAATCGTTGTGTAGTTGTGTACTTACAGGTATACATATACACCTGATGTAGAGCGCAGGACAACCGCAAGCCCAACTAAAGAGAGACCGTATCTCATTGACCGCCGGTCAGCCTCGGGGATCAATACATTTACTTGGACAATTTTACCTTTATATTTTTTTGTACTTGTATGTTTAATTGATTTTTTATTTTAATTATGTCGTTTCATTATTATTGATATTAATTGGGAGGTGATGGAAGAATTTTTTCATTGCTTATTTGGGGTGGAAATTTATTAATTTTTGACAATATACAAATTGGTAATTCTTGCACTGAAAGAAAAATTAACTTGATTCGAGAGAAAAATTCTTGAACCAAGAAAATAATTTTGAAGAGGGTAATTGTCTTGAATCAAGAAAAATTCTTGAATCAAGTAAAATTTCCTTAAATCAAGAACAATTTATTAGTTCAAGAATTTTTCTACTCAAATCAAGAAGATTAAGTTCTTCAAAATTATATACTTGATTCAAGAACATTTTTTTCTGTGTGGTAGATTAAATAGAAATTTAACAATTGTGTTTATCCTCAAAATGTAATTTTTAAAAGATTTTGCTATTTTTAATTAGCTTGTAAAATTGAGTTGCAAAATCCATTTGATTTGAAAGTTTATTAATAAAAAAATTAACTTCATTTAAGAGAAAAATTCTTGAATTAAGAATATCATTTGCAATTTTTTCTACTTAATCCAAGATTATCAAACTCTTCAAATTGATGTACTTAGTTTAAAAATTTTACTCTTGAATCAAGTTAACTTTTTTATCATCAGTATAAATAAATTTTTAAACGTGAAAACATTGAATTTCTATGAAATGCGTGAAAAAAATTTTTTCAATTGATCATGAATTATGTATAAAAATAAAAATTTTTAAATACATATAACTTTATGATGCATTTGATATTAAATAATTATAATTTCCTTGTAAAAATGTAGCATAGAAATAATTAGCCGAATTTCATAAATTTTTTTTTGTTAATAGGATTTTTCAGTATCTCAAAAATTCGATTAGATATTTCGGCTAATTAGTTTTATATGTAAGAATTTCTATATAATCTGCAATCCGCGTTTGAAGTGTAAAATAAATTTCATGAAATTCGGCTCATTGTTTTTTTTTTTTAATTTTTACATTTTCATAAAAAAATTAGAATGATTGATAAATATTTACAAGTGGGGTCGGGTCAACCATTTTAATTTTCGTTTTTTTGAACGAATTTTCTATTTGATTTCATATATATATTTTTTTTTTTAGAAATACATAAAAAAATGAACAATTTAAAAAAACAGTTGATTATCACAATTTTAACAAATTTTCAAAAAAATCTATAAATTTTTTAGAAAATTGTAATATTCAACTTTTTTTTTCTAATTATTCGTTTTTTATATATTTTTCAAGAGAAAAAAAAATATATATCAAAAACATCAAAAAAAGATAAAATAGAAATTTTATCCAAAAACATGAGAGCCAAAATTTTATCCAACTTTTGAAGGCAAAAAAGCTATCGAAATCTTTATTTTTTTTCTTTCACGATATTTTTCATCATAAATGCATCGTAAAAACAAGCAGAATTAAAAAAAAAAGAAATTGAAAATGTTAATTTTTTACCTAGATATGGCCCAAAATAGGATGGACCTCACTTTTAAATAATTACCGGATGATTTTATGCTAAATTCATATTAGCTTCAAAATCCAAATTTAATATGAAATTTATAGTGAATAAATATTTTTTTTACACAGGCGTGTAAATGCTTTCAGAATAAGATTCATTTTTGTTATATCTACAATTTTTTTGGGACAAAAAAAAATCAATTTTCTTGTTTTAGTGTTTCTTTTACTTTCTATTTTGTTATTTTTCCTTTTCCTACTTATAGAAAGTTAGCTCAAATCATTATGATATAATTATTAATTTTTGAATTTGGAAAACTTTAATTACCAATGCAATTTTTTTCTCTTCATAATTTCGTGAACTTTAATATTCTAAATGTCACTCTTCAAGATTTACAAAAATTTCGAATTCCAAAAATCATATAAGTCATATTCTTATTTATAATTTAATTCCTTGAATTTTTTAATAGGGAGTTACAAGTAATTGCTGAATAAATAAACATAACTATTGTAAGAAAATCAGTATGCTAATTTTGAAAGATCCCAACCATTGATACAGGTGACAGTAAAATTACAACCCTAAAAAATTAAATAGTTCATAAACGACCCTTTCCAACCCAACCGTCTGAAATAAGTAATTTATTTAAAATTTAAATCTAAATAAAAATGTAAAACTAATTATATACGTAAAGAATTTTTATTCTAAATAATAACAATGAGTGTTGTGTATCAGCACAGAAGATCAGAGAGAATAATAAAGGTATGAAATTGCGGTCGAGGAACTCTAAGAAATTTCTAATGCATGGCAATATATAATGACATGAGTAGTGTGGCAATATTATTCGATGGATTTATTCGACGCATCGCAAATTTATTCATCTTTCTTATCGAATAATTCTAAGCTAAGTTCTCTTTACTGCACTTTATATTTTATTCTTCCGTGTATACAGAATATTGTTATTATGTTTAATGTGTGTTGATAGTGCAACGAACGTTTTATTACTGTAGGTAGTACAGGTGAATAGATTTACGTCATATCAAAGTCTCAGTTAATTGCACCTTTGATTATTTAAATGTTAAATTGTTATCGTACTGGGATTATATATGTTTTACTATTAGGGCTTATAGTGAGGATGATACTGCTGGTACAAGCATCGATGTCTCCGTTTATTACACGAACCCTATGCTTCCGTTAGTATCTCTAATAACATTTAATATTATTCATTCATGCACGAATGACATTTTGTTTGGGTTGAATTATGTACCACTTAAAAACTATTATCAACAATTTCATTTTAATTGTTATTGAATTTGATTATACCAAACCTTAAGTTATCTGTATGTAAATTTATATTAGATGATTTATGTTCAGTAATGTATAAAGTTTGATAAAACAGACATTAATATAAAAAATTTAAAGGTTTTCGTAAATCAATTTAATAAGAGAATGATTAGTCAAAAATTAATGTTAGATTTGGCCTTTAGTTTTTTTTAATGGTTTAGTTGAAACTCTTGATGAAATATTCTAAAACTATGCAGTTATAGTGAGAGTATATTTTTCGTAAAAGGATTTCTTTATGAGCAATATACAGTTAATATATAACTATCCAAAATAAAAAATTATAACTCAAAAAGCTTTAACTTTATGATTCTAATTTATTTTTGATTATAATGTTAGTAGTTTGGATATTTTTGAAATAAATTTTGAAATTAGTATTGCTGACAGGATCGATAACCAATTATGTCATTTCTTTTTATGACCTGAATTTTTATTGAAATCGGAACTTTAATATTAGTAAAATAAAATAAAAACTATCAGTTTTCATAAGACTTGATGTTCAACCCTAAAACTTTAAAAGCTGAATTTTTATTTACTGGTTCTCTCGAGTTTTTCAAAAATTTAGTCGATTTGTTATCATACTATAATTTACTAATACAGTGTAACCTTAACATAACGAGCCTCAATATAATGAATTCCTCGATTTAACGAATTTTTCAAAATCCCCCAGAACTGCCTATAAGAGTATATGTAAAATATGCCTTTACATTACGAATATATTTTTCAAATAACTTCATTATAACGAAAGTTCAATCATTGTACTACCTTAATAGAAAATATGACGGACAAAAACTTATAGAATTAATGAATTATTTAAAACGACACCAAAAACTTGACATAAAAACTTGAGATAAAAAATTGACTATCACCATAAAATATACAAAATCGTGAAAAGGTTCAAGTTTTGGTCTAGACCTTTCCAATAATACTCAATTGAACCGAAAAAAAGTTATTCTATCAAATAAATACGCTGAAGACAAAATTTTCCTCATTCTCTTAATTATATAAATGTAAATTATTTTTCCTGTAAAATAATGTTTGTACACCTAACCGTAATTTTTCTTAACTCTAAGATCTCGTTGTTACTCTTTCCAGTTGTGGAAACTGAGTTGTAAAATTCTAGTGGCGCCCGTTAGAAATAAAGAGGGGTAACCAGGTGACAGGAATATCACTCCGTTACTTTGGCACTCAATAACTACACAATGCTTTTAAATTGAGATTTGAAATGAAGATTGCATAAAAAATTTTCTAAAGAACAGTTTTATTTTTTGAGTTCAACGTTAGAATCGAACTCAGAACGTTTTAGTAGACGGCTGGTGCTCTCTGTGATAGCATTTCATGTTACGTACCCCTTGCGGCCTAAAAAAAATCATGAAATTTCACGGAAACATTTTTTCCCAGACACATTGATTATTCCATAAATACACTGTGAATGTAGCATGGATACACTGTGATTACACCGTAGATACACGATGATTTCATCGTGGATACACCGAGAATACACCGTGTACAAATGGAACAAATACACGGTGTATACATTGTGTGTCCACGGTATATCCACTTACACCGTGTATATATCGTGATGTCAAGGTCGCAAAGTATCTAAGTCTTTTTATACTGAGGAAAAAACTTTCTTTTTTAAAAAAGGGCATTTTTGTAACAAGAAATTAATTTGGCTGTGTTACAGGTCTACTCATAAAATCTCTACTCACAGCTATCAACCACATCTGCACTCAATTACATTTTTATTCGAAATCATATTTATTCAGTCACAACTTTATTCAATCAAATCTTTACTCTGATTCAACTTTACTCAATATTACTAGCTTTCAGGTAGAACTCTAATCAGTTACAACCTTACTCAAATTCGACAGTAGTCAATTACAACTTTGCTCAGTTTCAATTGTATCCATTTTCAAGTCTATTCACTGAATTTTTAACTCAGTTACATCTCTATTCACAGAGAATTTATTTACAATTGTACTCAAGTTCATCTCTACTTACGAATTTTTACTTTATCAGTTAACCATAAATTTGTGAGTAGAGATGAACTTGAGTACAATTATAAATGATTACAAATTTAAGTGAATAAATTCTTTGTGAATAGAGATGTAACTGAGTTAAAAATTCAGTGAATAGACTTGAAAATGAATACAATTGAAACTGAGCAAAGTTGTAATTGATTACTATTGAATTTGAGTAAGGTTGTGACTGATTAAAGTTCTATCTGAAAGCGAGTAATATTGAGTACAGTTGAATCAGAGTAAAGATTTGATTGAATAAAGTTGTGACTGAATGAATATGATTTCGAATAAAAATGTAATTGAGTGCAGATGTCGTTGATAGCTGTGAGTAGAGATTTTATGAGTAGACCTGTAAAACAGCCATTAATTTGTTAAAAATTTTCAACAATTTTATTTCTTAGCTGAAGATGAAAATTTTTCTTACAGTAGCTTTCTTGCTGAAAAAAAGTTTTCTAGATTTGGGAAAAAAAAATTTTGGATCACAATTCGTAAGCTGTCTATCTAAAATTATTTTTTTTTTTCGAATAAAAAAAAAAACATTTTTTTAAGAAGAAAGTTACTATGACATAAATTTTTAATAACTTTATCTTAAATTAATTTTTGCTTAATAAAGCTCTTCTTAGTTGAGTTAACATGACCTTACTTTTTTCAGAAAAGTTAAAAAATCGATTTGTTTTTGGTTAAAGAATGAACGATTGAGATATTACACATTCTGATACTAAGGAAAGATAAGGGTTAACAAGAATAGGGACACTAGAAAAATGTCAATATTTATCGAAATTATACTTATAAAATATTGAGACATTTTAATCATTGACATATTTAACATTATAGCAGTGTTCAAAAGAATATCTTATCACTCATCATGAAAATAAATAACGTTACTAATTGCTATGCGTGACAATCTGTCAAATCAACACAAGTGAATATTCAATCTTTAAATCTCCGCTTACGTGTTACGTTACACCCTCCTTTATTTTATGGAATACACATATACATAAACTAACATGAGATTTAGCGTTAATATAATGAAATGAGACTCCTGTAATTTTGCCCTTAGTTAACCTGTATTTCGAATAGTGTCGTTAAACAGTGTTTTGCTAGATTTACTTGTGAATATTTATGTTTGCCTTTTATGGGGACTCATAATTTTAAGTGCACTTAAAACTCGAGATACTATACTAGTTTTTTGCATTTTTCATTGATCGAACAAGCGAGTCCGGACGAAGATCGATCGAATTTATATGCCGCGATTTGTTTGAAGACTGATTACATCTCGTGTTGTTGACACTCTTACAAGTTATAATTTTTTAATTAAACTTCAGTAACTTTAGATTCTCTCAAATTCTGAAAAATGAATAAAAAAATTATTTATTGCGTACTTGTAAAACCATGAAATGAATCTGTTTGTCTTTTACTATCTTATATAAAATGCAATCGTTCATGTGAACACGCTAATATATCATTAATATAAAAATCCCCTCATACCGAAAAACATTAACAGGTGATTTAATTTCATTTTTTTTCTTTCTATTTTTCAAACATTTTTTAATAGCAATTGTATAAGCATCTTATTTGCATTTAATCACTTGTACCACGAAAGTACTAACATTTCGTGTAACACGAAGAGACTCTTTTCTCGACGAATCGAAAAATTAGAATAATTAATTTTTTATTATTAATATTAACCACATTTTCCATCAAATATCATTTATTAATTATTAATGAGTAGTATAATTTATGTTCTTTTTAAAATGAATTTTTTAAAAATAGTTTATCGTTGCATTGGTGTTCTTGTAGGACTTCATCCTTAAAATGATAAAAAAGTGTCGTGTTATTGAGATTATGTCAAATACTTAGACTGTAATTTTTTTTATCTCATTATAATGTTAAAAACTGCGCTCAAGATAAGAAACGTTGAATGTAAAATTATGAAAATTTATTCTATCGTACTTGAGTTACATTAAATGACAGAGCGATTAAATCGGAAAATTACACTCGTAATTTTTTTTTATGATTTTAGAAAATTAAGGACGATGAAAATCGACGTTTTTACTATGTATCTAGTACACAAGTTTGATTATATCTAACAAAAATTATTATATTTATTTTTAATATTGTGAGGGTCAGTCGTTGATTTTTTTTTTTTCGTAAGAGCTGAGATTTCATAATTCAGTAAATTTTACCGAAATTTTCAAAGGAATGATTTTTAAAAAAATAATTGAGACTATAACTTATTATTTTAAAGAGACAATATTTGAAAAAGTTCTATTTTTTACATTTTTAATATCTTAGACTCGTGTTTGTGTTAAAATTGCAATGTGATAACAAATATTTCATTAATACTTTAAAATTATTCTGAATATCTCACCTCTTAATACTTGCGAAGTATTAGAGTGTGTTTTACGATCGAAAAATTCTGTTTGCCTCTTTTTCGCTATTGTTTTTATTGTTACACTCTCGTTTGTCCACGGAACTTAACTAAGTTACACATCATCAGATAGAGAATTTAATAAGGAATAATTCTGTTACTTTTGAAGACTGATTGGATGTATTAAGAACCAAAAAAAATATAAAAAAAATTTTCCCATCCAACAGTAAAAAAATTTCCATAACCCGTAAACTTAATAACTCGAAGAAAAAGCCATTATTTGGATTAATTTCTTTTTTAAAAGATTATTTTAGAGCCGAAGAGAATACGCCAGAACAATAAATTCGCTCTCAGATTCGGTCCTGTTTATTCATAATCAATAAAAAGAACTTAACTAATTTTGTATATCTGTATATTTTTTATATGTACTTAAATCACACAAGATGCACCTGCGCGAAAAAGTACGTCTAATTTTTTTTTTAAGTCTTACAGTAGATAGAAACAAAAGAAAAATTAATGTCAATTTAAATTCTGATTTACATCGTTAATAAGAAAACAGAAAACTTTTTTTTATACTTATAACAATAAAATTCTTCTTTCTATTTTCTTACAATCAAATGAGCATTATGAGTCGTGCTTTGGACGTTCCAAACTTTCTTCATTTTTTGATTTGAAAAATAAATCATTCATTTCAGTTAATAAAAAATGTTTTTATAGAATTTGTTCTATAAAAACATTTTTTGTTATGCAATTCATTTTTATGAATTTATAGAATTTTTATTCATACTTGCTTATTATTTCATATTTGATTCGTACTTTTCATCATAATTCATTAGTTAAAAATGACCGTATCAATAACTTTGTTAGTACAGTCATATTTACATATTGTTGTAAAAATTTCTACTATTATTGATATGATCATTTTTAACCAATGAATTGTGATGAAAAGTACGAACCCATTATAATAAGCAATTAAGTATGAATAAAAAGATTTTTTTATTCCATAAATTAATATTTTGGGGGTAAATCGAAAATCATTTTATTACATTAAAGATCAAATTTTAATAATAAAATTAATGTATAAATTGTAAAATACAAATAATCAATATTTCAACTAGAGTTCACTTGGTTATTAAACCACTAAGTATATCTCAGGAGATCATCAGTAGTAATTAATCCTTACAAAATTCTTGATTATAAAAAATAAAAATAATAATTAGCAATTTCTTTATTCTTTGGTTAGGATGATGGATTACTTGGAATAAATTATACGATATCAGATTATAGTTGTAGCCACGTAGAAATAATGTGAACGATGTCGTATTAAATAAGTAAAATGGGAAGATATAGAGTTTTTTAAGATCACAAATGTTGAAACAAAAGTTGGCGTGACTTAAAATCACTATACAGATGTACATACGTCGGCGCAACATAATAAGTTGCTGTAACGTGTAAATAGACATTTATACCATATGTGAATTTGTATGTATGTATCTATGTATGTATGTATGTGTATTAAGTACCGCAGCAAGTCAGCATTGCTGTGACAGCGCGAATAAGACTTATTACTCGTTAAAACACGTGCATTAAGTCAAACAAGTTGCTTCATTACATCATTCCTTTCTTTCGTATTGATTACTTTTGTTCATTAATTGATTGTGTCTAAAATTTATAGTAATTACTAATTAAATTTATTATGAATTATTAAATAATGAATAGATCAATGATTTAATTGATTATTTTTAGTAATCCTGCTCATTGTTATATAAAATTACACTTATAAAAAAATAACTTAATTTGAGAGGAAACTTTTTGATCCATGAAAACGATTATAAAGAATTTTATTGTTTTGAATCAAGTAGAAAATTTCTTGAACTAAGGTATTTTTCTTGGTCTCAGTAAATTTTACTTGAATCAATCATTTTTCTTCTTGATTCAAGATCATAAAACTCTTCAAAATTATTTTCTTAGTTTAAAATGTTTTTTTTTCTCAGTTAAGATACTTTTTTTTTTTTTTTTTTTATCCGTGTACGAGAATTTAGCCCGCTTTCAACCGATTCATTTAGTTCTGTGGTTTTAGCAGAAGTTTTTGGACTTTGATGATCTTCAGTCTAAGAAATTTCAAATCTATATATATATATATATATATATATATATATATAAAAGAGGATGTTTGTATATATGTCATCGATAAACTCAAAAACTATTTGACCGATCATTGTGAAAATTTGTATGTTTATGTATTTTTTCACGGAGAAGGTTTATATGCTATGCCCATTGATGTAACTCGCCACCAGGCGGTGCTGTCAAGTATCGACTTCCGCCCCGTTCAACCGATTGTCATAAAAATTGGTACGACCATGTATTTTTCCACGGAGAAAGTAAATATAATGTCCATGTTATTAAATATTACCATCAGATAGCGCTCAAATGCATTAAGTTCTACAGCGATCAACTGATTTAAAATTTTATATGCGGCGATGAAGGCAATAAAATGTTTTCTCATTAAATTTAGTGAGTTATTTTACAACTTATATTAAATAAGAAAATAAGAGAAATAACTAATCTTCATTTGTAAACAAAAAAATATAATTTATTCAAAAAGCAAATCAGCTAACTTCAAATATATCATTAGTTATTTAACATCAATATTTGTCTGTCAAAACTAAACGTAATTTTTTCTTATACCTGAACAAAATTTGCTGGAGTAATTTCAAATATAATTGGCTTAAGAACATCCGGGAACACAAAATATTTTATGTTTACCGTCGAGAAAAATAATGTGAACTACTTGATGATGTTAAAAGAGTATTCTGAGCTGTTAATTCCCTTGATTAAGAAATATAATTTGAAATGATTTAAAATGATTTAAAATGATTTGAATGTATCGTATTTGAATACTATATAGATATACAATTAACATGAAGGTAATTATTTCAAATCATCTTTCTGAATCAGGGTCTAAAATTTGATGAACATCAGGTAGAATATAAGTGAATTCGATAAATTACATATAAAGTCATAATTATAACTATAGAAAATACAAGTTTGCGATCAAAAACAACAATTTTAAAATGATTATCTCTTCTTTTTCTTAATTGATACGATTTTCAGGTTATCCACATTTACAATATTGTATTGAGCATATGCTCAAGCCTTGCGTCGTACTTTGATCGCCGATGTTGAGATGAACCCGATATTTTTTTGTATACATCACAAAGTAGATATTACAATAATTGATATGTTTATGAGTTTGGTTAACAATTTTCACCCGCTAGAGAGAAAGCTTGAAGAAAATGAACTCGAAGATGAATGATGGTTGACATATTGCAATAGAATTAATTAATTACAATGTATTGAAATATGTACTTTATTTAATAAACTAAGCTTTAGCTCGGCGAAGCGGGCTGGATTCGCTAGTATTTTATATAATTAATACTTGAAATGAAATGAAATTAAACATTAATCTTGATGTATCTCTTAAAACAAAATTGAAGTATAAAATTATTTAAATTAATATTGATTGAAGGATCAAATTCATTTTTTTTAAGTACTAAAACTTATTAAATTATTATTTTACTAGCAATCTGTAGTCACTACCGTGATGCGACTGTCGTGATTTACGGATTATGAATAAGAAAACTTTGGCTTAATGATTTTTTGATATTTATGATCATACTATACATAGTTTGGATACTTTTGAAATAAATTTGATAAATAATAATGTTACGACAGGATCAATTACAAATAATTTAACGGACAAATGTGATGGAACAAATTTATAGAACCAACAAACTATTCAAAACTGCTCCAAAAACTTAAGATAAAAAGTTGACTGTCACTGGAATATATATAAAACCGTGAAAAAGCACAAATTCTCTTCAAGACCTTTCTGATGATACTAAACTTAATTATAAAAACTCATTTTACCATATAAATACACTGAAGTGAAATTTTTCCTTATTCTCTTAATTATGGTGACCGTCTGTTTTTTCTCATGTAAAAATTTCTCGCGACAAAAATTCTCAGCAATAATTTCTTGTACAATATTTTATTAAAGGCTTTATTTCTCATTGTCAAAATTTATTCGGTATTATTTTCTTATACAAAAATTTATTTAAATATTTATAGTTTATGTGTTGGCCTATTTTTAGATAAATACACACAAAAACCATGATAAAAAGGTACAACACGGTGTCTATCCGAAAATTAATCACGGATCATTTTTCGTGCGGATCAATTGTCGGGTGGATCAATCATCCGTGGATGAAATGTCGCGGATGAATCGTTACGTAACCATTTAATTATTATCGTCGTTTATTATAATAAAATATATAAGAAACTTTTGAAGTATAATTTTTTGTTCTGTGAAAATTTTTTATGTTAAGAATTTTTTGAGCGAGAATTTTTTGCATGAGAAATTTTTGTTGCAAGGAATTATTACAGATTAATAAAAACACGGAGCTCTTAATTATATCGATGAAAATATTGGAACTCTAAATATGGAAAACTAATAAAATCTTGAATTAAGAATAAATCTTATTCATTTAAAAAAATATTAAATAAAACTGAATTTTGTAGTAAAAATTTTTTTAATATGTTGATATAAAAATTTGTACATTCTTGGCGATAAAAATAAGTAAATTTTGACGAATATATGTTTGTGCTCTATTTATATTATCTTAAGACGTTGAAAAATTTTTTATTACACGTAATTAATTTTAATAATCATCACTATCAACCAACAATTAATTTTAGAGCTTATCGCTGATAATTTTTCTAATTATACTGACAATGCTTGCATGTAAAAAATATTATAAAAATATACTTAATATTAAATAATAAACAATCATGATAATAGTATGCTGATAAAATAAATGATAAATAATGAAAATTCTGAATTGGTGAAGAAATAAAAAGAAAAAATAGAAAAATTGATTTAAAAAAATCTGAATATTAGTATATAATTTAAAAAGTAATTACAAGTAAGTTAATTGTAGGTACACGACCGACAAATGCGTTAAAAGGTCAGGGGTTGAACAACGTTGGTGAACCCAATTAAGTCCCTGTTTAATTTCATTGTTAACTTTCTGCGTGTCGCATTCATTTCTTCAACCTCTGTTTAGTATAATGGTTATACTAATATAAAATAATAATAATTCACTGGTAGATAGGTATAGGAATATGTAAGATAAAATATGTGAATGTATTCTTTTATTGCCATACTTCACATGTTTTCTATATCTTTCTCTGTCATCATCAACCAACCGTAGAATCAAAATACAAAGAAATAAACGGAAAGTAAGTAGTATGTGTAACGACCTTGGCCTTGGTGCATGCTTTCGCGACATCGAGCAACTGGGATTTACGCCGCCCCACGAAAAATGTAAATTAAACTTGCGGCTGCCCAGTAGAAGGGGTTGTTACTAGTTACTTACTAGTCAACGGCTGAACCGTGAATGGACTCGTCCTTTGTGTGTGCTTCAATGCTTTAATGCATACGCAAATGGACACAGTCCATTTTCCGATTCAAATACTATTAATTTTTGTTTAATAAACAAATTTTAATTCATTAACTGAATTCTTGATAACAACTATTAATCTAGTGATTCAAAATATCATTGAAGAAAAATTATCAAATTACTATTGATTATTATCATATATCGTCTACTCATCGTATTTTATTGTAATTGCAATTAATTTGAAAGATTTTTTCGGAAAAAAAAATTTTTTTTTTTAATTAATTTAATTAAAAAAGCGCAATATCTTCCAAAATGCTGCATGAATTACTTACATTTTTTTGATTCTCAAAATGTAGCTTCAATAAAATTTTTCTTTTATTGATTATTGCTTCGCCAAGTTTTAATTTATTTTTTACTTGCTGTGTATAAAGCAAGCAGCGCCATTAAAGTTGAAACGAGCTACAAAAACGTGAACTAATTCTAAAAACTGTCGATAAAGAAGAAATATGTTTCTTTTAAATGTATAGAATCATTCTTTACTTATTTTTTAAAATAACTCGACAGTTTCGTGAAAAATAAAAGCTTGCATTTCAATTAATAAACACGATCTTTATAATTTATTATAAATTATTACAAAACTAATATTACACACCCCAAAGGGTGTATATTACTTTTACCGTAAAACATTAGGCACATTAATTTTGAAAAATTTCCAATTTATTCAATCATAAGAAGAGTTCAATTGAAAAATCTCGCCGTGATCAAGAAATTATCTATTTCTTATCAAATTTGATCAGCAAATCTTTAACTTTAGAACTATAGGAGACTTAAATCTACAAATAATCATGATTTATTAAATCTCCTTCGTTGATTTACAATAAACAATGATTAACAGAAAAAAAAATCAAATAATTTCGAAGACATTGTTAGATAATGCAATAAATCACTCAGTGATGTTACTGCTAGTAGTAGGCTTATAAAAAGGTCGCAAAATTTAAATTTTTCAAATTTTGTGCTAATTTTTCGTTGAAAAATTCAGTTATCTTCAGTAGCAATTTAGACAATCGTGCAAGTTTTAATTTTATAAAATTTCATGTTTGCAAATTGAAGGTCTGAAGATGTAGCAAGGGATTGAATTGAAAGATAATCAGTAATAATTTAAAATCGAATCCGATGTATACATTGTGAAGTAGAAGGGGTCAAGAAAAGTAAGGGTAGGGTGGTTTTGACCTTCACCCTGTGTTAATCCACTTATCTATTATCATACACAGAAAACATTCAAGTAAACTTTCAGATATGTGTATTATACAAGTATGTTGTAATTGAATATATTAAATGACGTTTAATCTTTTCATTTGCATTAAATTGTTAATTAATAATAAATCAATACACAAAAAATGTCAGCTAATTATTTTATAGAAAAATTTCTGTGTACACATACATTTATATTATTTTAACGAGAAAGAGAACGATCGATTTCTCATGGTCACATAACAAATCTCAGGGTTAGAAAAAAAGTATAAGAGACTGGCCATAAAATTCTTGGCACTTTGCCTTTGTCTGGAGCCTTCAAACTATGCGTGTTCTGAAACATATGTCGATTATAAATGTTTATATGTAATGTTACATAGTGTTTAAGAAATGTTCAAATGAGCTCTAATAAATTTATTTCTTTCGAATCAATTTCGTTTAGTGGAAACTTTGAATGTTCAATTCAAAGGTCCAAGGTCCAAGGTCTTGTTAGTATTGCTTCGACGTTTCCGGATTAAGGTGGATCCAATTGATTATATTTGCACGAGCAGTATTTCCACAAGGTGTGACTAACTTTTGATAAATTTCAATTTTCGAATATCTTTTAACAACTTTCATCAATATGGTAAAAGAACCAAATATTGACGAGGTAGCATAATAATTGATTTTAAAAAATCGAGTGATTTAATTCTATATTCAGTACGTAATTATCAATTTTGAATTATAGTTGAAATGAAACTTTGCGCATTCACATAAATATACGCAGTTGTTATAACAAAAAAAAAAAGTTTGCTGACAAATGTCAGAAAGTTGTGAAAATTGGTCATTAAAACTTAACATCGCTGTGTTTGATAAATATATTGATGAATTGATGATCAATTTATATAAAATTAATTACTCCATAATCAATGAATAAGTATTTATCAAAACAATTCAATATCAAAGACTAATTTTCAATCATTTTTGTTAGTAATACTACTAGTCAGTGTTTGGAACATAGGCGGTTAGTATTAGTGCGTAATGTTCGATATTCTGAACAATCGGCTGTAGCATAATTATCACAATTTAATATTTTTTATTATATATATTTTATAAACAAAAGTATTATTGTTTGTGAGCTAAAACTATAAAAAAACATAACACTCATCTTAAGTCATAAACTCTTCCAATAAATATATGAATACTGCACTGATAAAAAAATTTACTTGATTCAAGAGCCGAAATCTTGAACCAGGAATACTATTTTGAAGAAAATAATTTTCTTGAGTCAATATAATAAATTATTGAGTTAAGAAATTATTCTTGGTCTAAGAAAATTTTCTTGTTTCAAGAATTTATTCTCTTGACTCTAGAAAATCATTTTCTTCAAAATGGTATTCTTAGTTCAAGATTTTGACTCTTGAGTCAAGTTAATTTTTTATCAGTGTGTATTTATGTTAATTTGATTTAAATTGGTCAATATTTGGAGCCGCTGCCCTACTTTTTATTATTTAATTAAAAATAAAAATCGGGAAATCTCGGATTTTAAAAATTGATTTTACTCAACAAGTTAAAACATAATAATATATTTATTCTTTACAAATTTAATGATATTTAAGATTCAAGCTTTCTAGAATTAACCAAATAGTTTTTTCACTGTTAAAAAAGTAATTGGTTATTGATAGAAGGGTCGTAAAACGTGACCAATTGAAGTTTAAGTAAATGGAAATTGTTATGAGTGACGAATAGTCGTACTATATTATTTACTGGAAATAAGTATCCACTTATTGACCATTACTGTAATTATTGTCAGAAGCCCAAAAAAAAGTTTTGCAAACTTTTTTTAATTTTCTGGAAAAAAATTCCTTCAGAAAAATAATTAAATAAAATTCAGAGCAGTTTGGAATGTTACGATTTTTGTATCCTTAAATAAAATTTTAGCTCGGAAAATTCAGAAACTAATTTTTACTTATAGCAGATACTTTAGTTTTAAATACTTTCAGTATTTTTGTCAGTGCAAATTTTGCACTTTACATGAGTCTTAAAATGACAAAAAAAATTGTCTTGATTCAAAAGGAAAATTTTGAACTAAGTAAAATTAACTGAAACCAAAAAAATTTCTTAATCCATAAATTTTTCTGCTTGATTCAATTCAATTTTTTTCCAAGTGTAGAAAACTTCGAAGGCTAAAATAAAAAAACAAAATGTTTCTGTGCTTGTGGTTAAATAGGGAAAATCATTACTTCAGTTTTCCATGTACCTTTTCCAATTTCTTCCTCAATTACTCTTCATTAATATTCATCACCAGTTTTTTTTTTTTGATTACTCAGGTCAATCTCGATTTTTTCTTATTAGTCACTCCTACTTTCACCTAAATCCAACCCGAAATTAGGTCTCTAAAATAATATTTCCCTATTAAATTGACCCAATAATTAATCCTAAAACCATCAGCAGAATCAATAATTAAACATACAAAATACAAAAACAATTTGCCTCTATTAAAATATCGAGAACAAGAACGAATATAATTTCCTGAGAAAAATCATAATTAATGAATAATAAATGCCTGGGTTAATTTTTGTTCTATCAAAGAGTAGCAAACGTCAGTACCCCTATTTGGGTATTCAACATACTCGTGATCCCTTTAACACCCCAACCCCTCGTTCCACTCCTCCATGTGGCGATGTGGTATACATATATATCTATAACAGGATATGTGGTATATATATATATATATATATATATATATATATATATATATATATATATATATATATATATATATATATATATATATGTAAAATATACATAAGTCATTCCGTAGTGGGTAGTGGCCTTGGCGTGGTCTATCGTAGCAGGGGCCGAGTCCAGTAGGGTGTAAAGTGTAAGGTGGCTCAAATCGAGCAGGGCCCAGTATATATTATATGTATGTATGTATCCTGATAACCTGAAGGTAGGGTAGCAGACCAGAGCAAACTCGAGTGCTGCTGGCACGCTTTCTCCTAACCTACTAACTAGAACAAGTTACAAGTGACCACCAGCTAGCTGACCAGCTACTACATCAGTTCTCAATTGAGCATCCAACAGTCTACAGCTCGACTTTTCTGTCGCTAGCCACTTAGTCTTGCCCTCGTGACCAACAAATCCGAAAACAGGTCGTTGCGTGTCCAAATATTACTCCATTATTTTACTTTATTTCACTCGGTTTTTATTTACAAGTTGAGTTTCAACCCAAGTGCTAATTTATAAACAAATTTACGGGCTTTTAGTTTTTTAGTGATGGCTAAAATTTAACCGTGATTGACCATCAGATCGAATCTAGTGATCGTGGTCTTCATTCAGTCAGACAACTCGGTCAAGAATGTGACCGATGATTTTGTAAAGTGATCGGGCTAGTGATTCCTTGATGTGATTAATTTAAATCAAAGTGATTGTGGACAGATGTATAAAAATTTGTATTTTTAAATAAAATTTTATAAATTATTCACCATTGAGTCGCCAAGCTGTTCGTACCGTTCGGACTTTGGCCGCGAGCCGGAAACGCCCGAGTCGACGGAAGAAGATTCTGTGATTGATTTCGAGAGAAATTTTAGAAGATTTAGCACTACGACCCAAAGCACATCCTGCTGGAACGGGTGTGATAGTTTTGTTGTGTTGATGAGCGACTCTTTTGAGGTCATTTCGCTGCCGGCCGATATGCTCCAGGTGCTTCTTTTTATTTTAAGAATTTTTTTTTTTTTTTTTTTTTTTTTTTTTTTTTTCAAGAACTTTAACGAGAAGCAAAGAATCATTCAGTATTAGTGATTATAATGTACAGTTTTATAATTTACAATTATAACTTTCAATTATAGAAAGACTTTTTTTTTCAAATTAGAAGCACATAAACAAAAAAAATTATTGGCTCGAAAATAAATTTGCTTGACTTAAGAAAATATTTAGGAAGAAAAAATTCATCTTGGATTTTCTTCCAAGAAAATTTCCTGCTCCAAAATAACTTCGGTTTTTCTTATAATTTTCTTAGTTCAAGCAAACTTTTTTGTCATTTATATTACAGACGTGAGAAATAACGTAAAAAACATTTCAATCGCGAGTTAAAACAAATATTGCAAACACGCGGATTGAGATACGAGCTTCAGGGTATAAATTAAAATTTTCACTATAGATATGGTGAAAAATTAATTAATTTAAAAAATAGTCCAATAAAATAGAATTTTTAAAAAGAACAAAGTATCCAAAACTATGAAAAAATAAGTATCCAAAGTCTATAAATAAATAGGTCACAAAAATGACAGATCACAATTTTTTAATAACCTTTCCATATTAATATAAGGGAGGGTGAGGAAAAGCGGAGTATTATCGTAGTATAACGCGTATCAATGTACATTTTTCTCCCCTTTAAATTCTATTTTTACTAGAAGTTAATATTATTTTCTTCGCCGTTGAAATTATTTACATTAAAACTTCCAGTTTTATTACAGTAAAATTTTAAAAATCACTGAAAACATAAATTAGTACTTATATAATTTGACTTTAGATATTATATGTAGACAGTTTACATTTTTATATTAGTTTTGAAATATTCTTAACTTTTCGCGATACTTGAGAACGTATCAACCAATTGAAATGCGCAATACGGCATTTTAAAGAGTTTATTGAGATTTAAATCTGATTAAATTTAAAAGTCAATTGAGCAAGCTATTTCAAAGTTCTTTTTTAAATAAGTTTAAAACTACGTTGAATGCCGTCATGAAAACTACAATCAAACGATACATTTAAAAGATATTGTAGTTTAACAATTCCAAAAGAATTTTGTGAACATTAGCAGATGTAAGAGCTTGAAAATATAAAAAAATCAACTAATTGGTAAATTTTCGAGTGATGTAATTTTAAGGGTCAGTTTTTCAATCCGAGATAAAATTTTATCTGATACCAATAAATATCTATATATTTCATGTTTATAGATATACTGGCAATGATAGTTTTATCCTGGATAAAATTTTATCGCGGATTGAAAAACTAGCCCTAAATATAGCGAGAAATTTTAGGGGTGGCCTGTAGCCTCAACAATTTTTCACATTTTTTACGGAAAAATGAATGATTATTGCATTATAATAACCAAAGAGGGGAAAGATGATAGTTTTGTAAATTATCAATTTAATAATTTAATTTTATAAACATATTTTTTTATGTATCATTTCTGAAAGTGAGAATATTTAAGTATTTTTTCTATCAATCAATTAATGACAAACGATATGTTCAAATATGTATTCATTAAATTAATAAAAAATAATTATTTATTTATCACAGCCGGCGAGCTACGGGAAAAAGGGCAATACGTGGTACACTGCACCAGGTGGTGGTAGTAGAGGCGGTGCAGGAGGTGGATGGCAAAGTAGACCCCCCGCGGTAGCGAGTCTTAGCAGAAAAGCTTCTATCACTGAAGAAGCACCTCCCCCAGGCGGTGGAAAACCTTCATCTGGCCGAGTGATTCGCATCGTCAACAATCTCGACCATACGGTTCAGGTAACTTTATTATTATTACATACTTATGTCTCTAACATTAATTATATTAGTGAATATTTACTTACAAGTAAAAAATTTTTCGTCATTGCGTAAAATTTTTAACATTTTAGTGTGTTAATTGATTCTTTTTTCAACACTTTAAAATATTATTCAATACTTTAGTAATACTTGTTTAATGTTAGTTTAACACAGCTGTTTTACTCTTAACATATAGAGCTGTGTTACTTTATCGTTACAAAAGGTTTGTGTTGATTTAACACTAAGTTTGTATAAAAAAGTCATCAACAAAAATTTTTGTTTTAAATTTGATGAAAAATTTATTACTGTGTATTTTTAATTACAATCTTACACTGATAAAAAAAGTTACCTTGATTTAAGAAAAAAATCTTGAAGCAGGAATACCATTTTGAATAACATAATGTTTTTGAGTCAAGAGAAAAAATTCTTGAGAAAAAATTATTTTCTTGGCTCAAGAAAATCATTTTCTTTAAGAAATTAACTTGATTAAAGTTTTTTTTCTCTTGAATCAAGTTAAGGAGGTTCGAGCGTAACTTATGAATCGAAATATCTTAATATCTTAATTTAAAATAATTTGAACAATTTAATAATTAATGATTTTTACTTATTTAATAAAATAAAGTAATGAAATGACTTTCGTATTTATTACTTGCCGGATAAAATAAACAAGTTTGGCAACAGCGCGTTTGATTATACCCATTACAGAAACGTGGATGAGTGTGTGAGTTAAATATTTTTCTCTCTGTAATTATATTTCTATCCTTTTCTTTTTTCTCAGCTGTTGACGTGACGTTGCCAAATTTTTATTCGAATAAATAGCTGATGATAAACGAGTCAAAAACATAAAATTTAACTTTAAATATTTCAAAAATTATGTCGGTAATGTATTATTATTATTAAATTTTTTCATATTTTACAATAATCTAAATTTCTTGTGTATAGTTTTTTATTCGTTAGTTGGGAGGTTAATATTGAAAAAAATAATTAAAGTCTCGACTAAAGTTTGTCCGCCGTAAGAGCCCGTGTATAAGGAGATAAAAAATGTGATTTTTTAAATTTAATATCTAAGTAACTAAACGATGAATCTCTAAAATTTTAGGATTAGATAAATAATGTATTTATTTATACGTATACTTAATTTCAAAGCCCAAAGTTGGAAATTATTTTTCACATTAGATTTGTTCGAACCTCCTTAACTTATTCATCAGCGTACCTTTACAGTTATATTACCTTAACAAAAAAATTTGACAGTATTTACACTTATCCTTATTAATAAAACTGTGTTAGTGTCGTGTGTTGTTGAACTTGCGGACATCACAACCCTTCGAAGAAGTCCTTGAAGACTTAGGCCAGGTGTTGAAAATGAACGGGGCCAAGAGAATGTTTACAGTCTCGGGACAAGAGGTCAGTTTAATTTCCATCTTATTGTGTAAATGTAATTGTAATTAATGTATATATGTATGTACGTGTGAATGTAGAACTAAATCGAAGGACAATGTGTGCCAGATCGTCTATTACAAAAAGGTGTTTCTAATGGAGACATAGCATCCAAAGTAGTGTAAATACATAATTAGTCAGCCAGACTACTTTTTCTTCTTGATATAAGATACCAGATTCTAGATTTTAGATTCTAGATTGTGGGTTAGACACAACTTCAATATATCTTTTCAATTTAAGTATGCATGGATTATTCTAAACATTAAAAATTTTTTTTAGTATAAATATGGTCAATTTAAAAAAAATTTTTTTTTTTTCGAAGAAGTTTGAATGAATCTTATGAAAAAAAAATTTTTTTCCAACTTTTAGATTTTAAACTTTTGTATATCTTCCGAAAATATTCACCCATTTTATTTCTGAATTTTGAGTTCCGCTTTTAACAGGAGTTGTTTTTGGGCATTTCCTGAGATATTTTGAGCGTAAGGGATTTATTTGATTTTCATATAATTTTTCAACAGGAGTTTTGTTTGGCCAAATTTTGAAATTTTGAAATTTCAGCAAAAATGCCTTAACAAAACTCACACAGTAAAAAATTTTTCGTGTAGAATAAACACTAAAACATTTTAGTGTATAGAATTTAACATTTTAGTATGTTGATTCAACACAATAGAGTGTTGATTCAACACAAATTGTGTAAAAAAAGTCAACACAAATTTTTGTGTTAAATTTGACGAAATATTTTTTACTGTGCATGTTAAAAAATTCTATGATAATCAAATAAATCCCTTACGCTCAAAATCTTAGGAAATGCCCAAACACAACTCCTGTTAAAAGTGGAACTCAAAATTTCAATTTTAAGAGGTCCATCACGGAATTTGAATTTTGGCACACCCTAATAAACACAATTAAAGAGTTTTTAATTAAAAATTTAAAATATAATACTAAGTGGAAATTTTGGAAAATTGTAAATTTACATACTTAGTAATTGAAAATCATTTTCAATGCTTATTGTAAGAATAATAAATAATAACTTACAGTTATATGAAAATAACTAATTTCCTCACACAAGTATTGATAGTGCAATAACAATAAAAATGTTATATGAAGAAGAATACATCAGTCAGCTATACTGAAGAGTCCGATAGTATATTGGGAGAAAATTCCAAACTATTCACTGAATAATTTGTGAACATTAAAGAGTTAAAGCGTAAATTCAAATAACCAGAATTTCTTACATCAAGAATTGTATGATTTTTTAATTCAAAAGTGATTTTTCATCATTTTTTAACAAAGTAGATGATACATCATGATTAAATTTTTTAAATCAATTAAATATTTATCATATGTAATATAAATGAAATTTAAATTTATAAAATTTATAAAACCCCATTTTGTATGTACCAATGATTACTCCCGAACGAATTGATATTTCGAGACCAGGCTTTATTTATTAGTTTAAGAATTTGATGAACTGGTGCCGTACTTCATATCAGTAGCCTAGTTTACTTATTTTTTTTTTTTAATTGAATTTTTATTAAAAAATTCACTATGATCCACACGTACAAAAACAAACAAACTTTTTTCATTTTTCTCTCTCTCTCATTGATTAAGAAAAAAGTTAATGATTAAGTGAATGATTGAAAATGACAAAAAGATTCCTCACAGGATGAGGAACGAGATGGTAATTACTCATGTGTTGACGGCAATACATCACTGTAAAGCCATTCAAATCACACCCCTTAAAGGTATGAAAGTTGTATTACTTCTTCCCCGGTAAGGAGCCATCTCCCCGAGGCTGTTGAGTTCAATTCGTTAGAGTACTCTATTTACTCGTAATTGAAGACGTCAATCGCATTGTCAAGCCTTTACAGGTTTCCAACCATGACTTATTGGACCGCCTTAAGAGTCCATGTAGTTAATTCTTAAATATTAAAACTGCCCTATGCATAAGCTCTTGCGAGAAAGTTCTACTATGGCGCCATCTATCTTTGTCAATGGCCAATACAATAACCATTAGGTTGTGCAATATTTGCTTAATAAAACTCAACATACTTATTCTATGCACGATTATGAAGGTCAAGCTTAAATTTGAGCTGAATCGGACAATTAGTTTAGAAATTACAGCATTTCAAAATTTTCAAAATTCGAAAATTCCATATTTTTACTGCTTTTCTTTCAAACAGCTTTTGAACGCGTCGAGATATTCGAATTCTGTAAGATGCATCTGAAAGCTGAAAAAATAAGCTTCAATTTACATGTTTATATGTATTTCTAGATAAAAAATATCTGTTTCGGGTCCATTTTCATGAAATTTTACTATTGCAGTCGTTTCGTTTGGCTTGATGGTTATAATTTAATATTAAATAGAAACATTTTCAATAAGTTGATATTAGAATCCATAGATTCGGTAGTATTTGGCGCCAAGTTCCGTTTCTACTTCCTGAATTCACACTATTGTTTTAACAAAACCAGCAAATGTTTATTTTGAACAAAATTAGTTCTAAATAGTTTTAAATTAATTATTGAATTTTTTCTCAATTAATGAATTAAGTTACATATTATTATTAATATCATTTTACAAAAAATAAATTTTCATTATTTGAGAAATCTACTTCTATTTCGGCTGCCAAATGGCCTTTTTAGTAGATTTCATAGAAATCTAACTATTGCATTGGTCCTCATGACGGAAGTTTTGAAAAATTTTACTATATTTCGACTCAGCTCGTCAAGCGGATTCAGAAAACGCATATAGTTCAAAAGTTTATATATATACGATATAATCGGCATTGTCTCTTTTCTAACTCCCGTAATTCTATACGGATCTCAATAAAACGTAACATACTTATTCTTAGGACGATTTCCGAGGTTAAGTTCTAAGATGAGCCAAATCTGTCGATTAGTTTAGAAATGAAAGCAATTCAAAAATTTTCAAAAATCACAAAAAATTTTCGCTTTTACTTTATTTCCGTGCAATAACAATGGACCGCGACATCTTATCGGATTTCTGTAAATTGCATTTGGAAACTTATTTATTACACGGAGAGAAATGGATGGTAGATACCACTATACCAGTATGGGCGAGAACGCCATACAGTATGGTATCGAAGATTTTTCTCCATTATTAAATTGTACACATAGATGATTCGACCATTGCGGGAATGGTAACATTGGCGATAGTTATCACGGATGCCGCAATGCTTGTATGGCCGTCAGGCCCATACTGGCTTGCCGTATGTACAATTCTTTTGGCAGGTAGACCTAGCCAATATTGTGATATTAGCTACAACACCATTGGAGTAACAACAATGTTTATTTAATTATAGACGAAGGTTATGTCCGAAATATATTATATAAATGAAAAATGATAATAATTATTTCATGACATGATTGTTTTTTTTTTTTTTTTATTTTTACTCTGATATGAATTGGTTTAAACCAATCCCTGGCGAAACTAGAAATAGAACTCTTTTTTTGGATTGAAAAGTATTGAGAAATATTCAAAGTTTTGAATCCACTTTAATATTTATCAATCCCTGGGGTGACCAGAAATAATTTTTTTTTTATAGATTGAAACGTATTAAAAAAAATAGAAAATTTTCTATACAATCCAATATTTCTTAATATCCTCTATGACCAAAATTTCACAAATTATTTATGGATTAAAAAATATTGATAAAGATTTATTTTGTGAATTTGCCGAAAAAATCGACGGATTGGATATATTGAAAAGTATTGAAATTCCAACATTTTCAATACGTTTCAATACTTTTTTTTTAATCAGGGTTTAGTGAAGAAAAATAACAACAATAATCAATTAAAAAATTACAAGAAGTTATGTCTGTCTTATTAAAAATATGAAAGAGATTATTTAAAAAAAATTTATTCTAATTAAAAAAATAAAATTTTTTCAAAAAACCAATTATCTTAAAATTTATAATTCAAAAACTATATTTATTAATTTATTAGAGTCGATTTGTTTTATTCAATTAAAATAAAATTGCAAGTGTCAATAACTAGGCCAGTGTCAGTAACTGGGTCTTTTACTTTGTATACACTGATAGGACAATTATTTAATTTATTAAATTTTAATGAATATTTTTTAACACAATAAATATTTATTTGGGAGGAAAGTACATTTATGAATAGTTAGTAAGTATTTATTAATAGTTAACAAATATTTATTGAAAGTTAATAAATATTTTATTGAGTGAATTTGTTTCACTTGCAATGTCATATGATATGAAGATTGCTTATAAACAAAAATCATCTTTATAAATTATTTGCATTAATTATACTAACGTTTATTATAAAATACCAAATTCTATCACAGCTCATAATTATCTTTTATATTTTTAAATATTGAAATCGTTAATTTATTTAGTGAATTGAATTATTATCATGTATTTCAGCTATAGAATTATAAAAAATGTCAAAAGAAAATTGCTATTTTTGCTTTTTATTTTAAATAAATATTTGTTAACAGTTAACAAATATTAATTAACCATTGATAAATATTTATTAACTGTTAACAAATATTCATTAACATTTAATAAATCGTATTTAATAAATAATTTATTAACTTTTAATAAATATTTATTAAATCCTATGATGTTAAAAAATCATTTATTAACAGTGTAGTTTTGGTGGTAACACAAGAGTTTAATTGCTTAACACGCCAAAAATTATAGCGGGAACCGCTAGTACCATTGCGTCATCAGCAATGTAGTATGGGTCTCAGGACCATACTGTCTTGCCAAGCCTACTATGCATACGTGTAAAAAATACAATAGCACCATTACTATACTACATAGTAAATAACGCCATACTTATGGGACTCGTTACAATACTGAATTGCAATATTACACATACTATTTTAGTATCGGTCTGGAGACCATACTAACATTGTGTTAAACGCCATCCATTTCTCTCCGTGTAAGAAAGGTATTTTTTCTTTGACCGTCGTAGGGGAGAGTGGGGCAAGAAGGCCCACCTAAGCCGGTTTTTATTTTTTGTGGCTTTTTACTATCAAGTGGATTTACTCTCGTCCAACTTTGACTCAATTCACCGGAATTTTTCCAAAGTTCCAAAAAAAATTTTTTTTTTTTTGGGGTAAGATGGCCCACCTCCAAAAAATGATGAAAAAAAAATTTTTTTTTTTATGGCAAAGTTGTTTCTCATGTCAAAAATGTTTTTATTTCTCTCCTGGACAGCTGCATTCACTTTTATATTACTCAGAAAAACTATTGTTAACATAATACCAATCGTTCCCCTACTTTTACAGAAAAAAAATTGAGTGAAATGATTTTTCATACAAACCTATTACCAAGTACAGTACCGATAATTACATTTGTGAATATTGTGAGGATTAATTTATATTAACTCTAAATGATATATCTCCCTCCCATAGGGAGTTGCGGGGGTGAATGTCAACAGATGGACATACCATCTTCCCTCATGGTCGAGAGTTTCTTCTCTTTGCCTAAGTTCGATGGAAATCCATCAAACTTGAATACTAGTAAAGCTGGAAGCTTGTAGTATCTGTTCGGGTTATGAAGATGTTAATTAAGTGAAAGATAATGAAAGAAAATTTGAATAAGAGTAAAGATAAACTTTGAAAAATAAATGGGGCTGGTTGCCAAGCCATTCCATCGAACTTAGGCAAAGAGAGGAAACTCTCGACCATGAGGGAAGATGGTATGTCCATCTGTTGACTTGAATTAGATCCACTAGTCAATTGACCATAGGCAAGAAAAAAAACTTTAATCATTAATTATTTATTAAGCTTCAATTCGTATACTTATTTATTTTTCTAAATTAAATAGTTTAGGAATAATAGCAATTCAAAAATTTTCAAAAATCGCAAAAATTTTCACTTTTACCGTATTTCCGTGTAATTATAATTGAACGCGATATCTTATCAAAATTCTATAAATTGCATCTGAAAGCTTATTAAATAAGCTTTAATTTGTGTACCTCATTATCAGTCTAGGCCAAAAATTACCTACTTTCTCAAACAGATTTAATTAAATTTTACTTTTGCATTCGTTTTGACGTCATTGTTTATTTTTTAATTTATCTTTTTTCGTATGCAACCCTAGTAGTATTTTTTTTATTCATCATGAAATCTACTTCCATTTCGGCTGCCGAATGATCTCTTTTATAACAACTAAAAGTTATACAATTAAATTCACCAAATAATTATGTATTGATTCTATTAATTCAGCATTTAATTTTTAATCTACGGTGCCAATAAATCTTGCATTTATTCTTTCGGTGTGCACGTGCAATTAATTACATTGTTAAATTATTCCACGAGTATTATTCAAAACTTAATAACTAAAATTTTATTGAATTGTGATGTTAAATTTAAGGTGAAGTTATTTAATAATAAAAGGCTGATAACAACGAAGCAGCTAAATTCTTAGTTGACCTTGATTGTTCGTATTAAACTTTCCTTAATTAATCAATTGATTGAGCAACATTCACATTCTGCTGATTGTTAAACATATCGCATTCAAAAATTATCTCTGGTAGAACCTAAAGAAGTACGATTTTTTGAAGTATTTAAAATTTTTTAATTGCGGTCATTTTTAAACTAACAAAACGATTCTGCTCATCTTTGAACTTGACCTCGAGAATTGTCCAAGGAATATCCATGTTGTTTCATCAGGGTTAAATAAGAGATGTAGGTGTTATTATCGTCTTTTGAAACATGTATTTTCTAAAACAGCTAAATTTTTTAAAAGTTTCGTCATGAGGTTAGCTGCAATACACTAGTCACAAAAATTAAAAGATATAAAAAAAATTCTAAATTTTCCGGTGATTTTCAACGAGCTGTAGCTCCGAGAAAAATGATCGTACAGCAAAAAAAAAAAAAGCAAATTGTAGTTCTAAGTGTCTAGTTTTCAGATACGACTATGAAAATTTTTTATCATGTTTGGGTCTGGAGAAATCCTAAAGAAACTACAAAAAAAAAAAAATTTTTTTCGTCTTAAAAAAAGTCTACGGGTTTCAAAATTTTTTTTTCCATGGTTTCACTCAAAATCCTCAATCAGATCACTGCAATTTTTTTTTTTCATAGTGCCATGAAACTTCAAATTTTTTGTTATCGCAAAAATCACAGGTATGAGCAATTTTTCGATTTTTATTCATTTTTTCAATGAAAAAAATTTTTTTTTCTCAAGTATCCTTATTTTCTCGATCAAAAAAATTGATTTTTTCAGAATTAAAAAAAAAAAATTAAATTTTTTTTTAACTTAATTTTTGTGACTAGTGTAGTTAGATTTTGATGAAATCTACTAAAAATGACTAATGCAAAAAAAAATCAATAGGAAATTCGCATTTTTATCGTTTATAGAATAATTAAGTTTTTTAACTTTTTTACACGCTTTTTATTAGCTTCACTTGTATGTCAGTTTGTCAGTTTGTCAGTTTGTCAGTTTGTCAGTTTGTCAGTTTGTCAGTTTGTCAGTTTGTCAGTTTGTCAGTTTGTCAGTTTGTCAGTTTGTCAGTTTGTCAGTATGTAACTCTCCTCCGCATAAAGAGACTACCATAATGATATTATTTAAATTTTGATTATTATCAACCTAGAACCCAGGTGATGACCTTCCTAGTCATCCTCTGATGACCACCCCGAAGTTATATCTCGAAACCAGGTGTTTTCCTCCGTAGGTTTTCATCGGGAATGGCACAGATAAACCCGTACATCAACCCGGAATCCTCTGATGACCATCCCGAAGTTATATCTCGAAACCAGGTGTTTTCCTCCGTAGGTTTTCATCGGGAATGGCACAGATAAACCCGTACATCAACCCGGAATCCTCTGATGACCATCCCGAAGTTATATTTCGATACCAGGTGTTTTCCTCCGTAGGTTTTCATCGGGAATGGCACAGATAAACCCGTACATCAACCCGGAATCCTCTGATGACCATCCCGAAGTTATATTTCGAAACCAGGTGTTTTCCTCTGTAGGTTTTTTACACGCTTTATATTAGCTTCACTTGTATGTCAGTTTGTTTGTTTGTCAGTTTGTCAGTATGTCAGTAACTCTCCGTGGGTAATCTGCGCGCCTGCGGCCTTCCTTGGTTCTGGTAGCCGTTTCTCAAGCTCGCTCTCCGAAATCGAACTCTGATTCCCCGTATTTATAATATTTATAAATAATTATTTTTTATTAGCTTCACTTGTATGTCAGTATGTCAGTATGTAACTCTCCGTGGGTAATTTGCGCGCCTGAATATTTTTGATAATCAACAAATAATAGTTTAAAAAAACTAAAAAATCACGCTTTTATAAATAAACCAAACTAAAAAGTAAAAAATAAATAATAGTTTAAAAAAACTAAAAACACGCTTTTTATAGAAAACCAAACTAAAAAATAGAAAATAAATTTAAATTAAGAATAGTGTTAAAAATTTCAATAAATATAAATTAATAATAGTGTAAATAAAAAAAATGTATTTTATTTTAAAAAAAGCGTGGGGTGCTTTTTAAGATATTATCAAAATGATAATCACTCTACTCATATCTGTCAATAAAATATTTATAACTATTGACACCATGCACCTCACGCTTTTTTTAAAATAAAATACATTTTTTTTATTTACACTATTATTAATTTATATTTATTGAAATTTTTAACACTATTCTTAATTTAAATTTATTTTCTATTTTTTAGTTTGGTTTTCTATAAAAAGCGTGTTTTTAGTTTTTTTAAACTATTATTTTTGATATTTGTTTTGGTTCAAAGACGTGATATTTAATGGAAAAAAAAAAAAAAAAAAAAAAATATGCAAAATATTTCATCGATTTTTATTACTCATACATTAGTTTTATAAATCAAACTAATACATAAGTATCAAAAAAAAAAAATAATAATAAATTATGTTTAATTATATTTTTCCTTCTGAAATAATTTAATAGTTGACTTGGCGAAAGTTTATCAGTTATTTATGCAAATTAAAGAAGACGCGGCAACGGCATCGTCCTTATACAAAAACAGTTTGAATAATGTTATTCATAAATATGCATGTGGCCCTTGGTTTAACGTTTAGAGGTGGAATAGAAATACGTATATGTATATGTATATCAATATACGGATGGAATAGAGTGAAAAGCAAAACCGAGGCGTGACGAGCAAGACTCTCAATCGGGGTCGACTACTTTACTCGTTTATACCTGAACGAGAATGAAACTAGATGGAATAAGGTCGCGGCCTGACAAAACCCGAGTAATCTAATCAGCGCAATTGTAGGATTTAGCCAACTATAACCTATTATATTACTATTATATTAGCAATCCTTATCGTTATATTGTTATTGCCTACATTATTACTGTGTGGAATATTATAAAACTCATTATTGTCGTTCACATAATGCGTGTTTTTAATATAAATCATTGTTATTATTGTGATATATTATTATAATTCTATCAAAAAGCTATTAATTTGTAATGAGTTTCTTTTCACATTTATCTAGATCTTTATGAAATCACCTTTTGATATTAGTATTAGTTATTAGATTTCAGTGTCTGATAGAATAGGGAGAGTGAATTTCTTTCTGTTTCCTGGCGTATAAAGCGATAATATAATAAGAACGAGACATTCTTTGAGTGGGTAGTTCGTTAATATTTTTTGATTTATTGAACAGGTATATTATATACCCCTACGTGATGCACTTTTTGGTAGTTATATATTAGTAATAAAATGATAATGAATTTTTAATATTTTTGGCTGTAATGGATCATGTAAATATTAGGTTGATTATTCGAGATGTAAATACTCTGATAGTACTCTGGTATAGTAATGAAAAAATAAAAGAGAAGAAAGATAAAAAGGTCAGAGCTTCATCTAGCTTTTAGGTCATAAATATGAATTACAAATTGGTCAATTTCTGGCCAGTCGATTGAAAACTTCCAGTTGTTTTTTTAAGTCATTTCTTATAATATTTAAAAAAATTTTCCTACCTTGAGACCGACTCATCAAATTTAAAAGCTATTGTAAAAATTTAAAAACCGTTTTTTGTTCTAAAACCAGATAGTTTATTTCAGTTACAGAAATTTTTGATGCAACTAAAGATTATTTTAGTTTTAAACTGACCTACGAATTCAAAATTTCAAGGGTAGTGTTTTTTTGAATTTCCAATAAATCGTATATAATACAATAAAAATATGTACTTAAATGATTAAAATATTATTTAACTTTAAATAGAAGTATAGCATTGCCAGAAAAATAAATTTTACTTTTCAAATAAATACACTAAAACAAAAAAAAATTATTTCATTCAATAAAAGTTGATCAATAAATAAGGTTGACTAGAAAAAGTAACAATCTTGATTAAGAAAAATTGATTTAAATTGTGAATGATGATTCATAATTGCAGCTCATTAAACCAATTAATTTTTACTGTGTTATACAGATATATTCTACTCTTTCCTGGAATTTTCATGTCTCTAAAACGATAAGCGAAAGAAATTCTTCATTATATAATTGAAAGTTACGAAAAAGTATTTTTACAAAAGACATTAGGAAATTATTAATCTTAGCAACTATATTAGCAATTATTGATTATTGCTCAATAGTCCAAACAAACTTTACATTTTCAAATGACTAACAATTGCAACGTTCTTAAAACTCAACTATTCGCTTTATCTTTAATTTACAACGTGATGAGCACATAATTTCTTATTGACAAGAACTAGGCTGGTTATCTATTAGAAGTAGTCGGATTATCTATCCTGCGACTTTTATAAACTAGTACAATTAGGTAAATTTTGCTATTTACGTATACTGCTCATCGAAGATCTAGATATTACGGCGCTTTGAGAGATTAGAGGAAAAGAGAAGTAATGCGAACTTTAAAATGCCTAATTTTTCGACTACTTACTACGAGTTCTTTTTCGTTGCAATAGTTATTCGTCTCTTGGAAGAACTCTCAGCACATATTATAAATGCATTTAGAATTGAAGCCTTCAAGAATAAAATCTACGATCATTTATTTAAGGGGTTACATGGGTTTCCTCCGGGAAAAAATGACCTATTTTTAACAATTTTTTTTTTCATATAACAAATGAAATATTTAATTCAAACTTTTTAATGTCACAAAGATACATATTTATAATGGATTACTGAAATTTTTGAAAAAAAAATATTAAAAACTCTGCCACTGTAACGTCATTTCCGGTGAGTCCTCGGAAAAAAGATGCGTTCGCGTTGACAGCAGAATTCTTAGCAGGATCATTTGAAGTGAAAAAAAAAAGTACTTTAGTTGAGACTTCAAACTAGGACTTGGACGAAGGAAAAAAAAATAAAAATTGGATTTTTGGCAGAGGTTTTAAGTTGTAATTGAAAAAAAAAAAATCTCTCACCCTTGTAAATTATATCTCGCACGGAGAAAAGTAAACTGTAATATTCACTCGAATTCCGGTTAATTTTTATAGTTTCAAACAGTAAAGCGGACATCGGGGTGGCAAAAATATAAATATTACAGAACTTAATGTATAAAGTATGAAAGCCATAATGTATAATTTAATATCCAAAATAAGTGATTAGTAGCTGTCACTATAGTAAATAATGACTCTTTCATCTTAAAAAATTACAGTTTCAAACAGTAAAAATTGCCATTTCAATATATAGTCGATATTATGAGGAGAAGGGGAACTCAGATAAAAGAGAAGGGGGTCTCACTCTGGGAGAATTTAACATTTGAAACAGTAAATTATACTTTTAAAATATACATTTTACCAGTCTAAGCAAGTCAATAATTACAGTTTGATTTTTAGCGTTGCGTTTAAAATTTACCATTTTACTTTGTAAATATTGACGTTGCTTGTATTAGAAATTTACTAACTTTATTTTATACTTTTTACATATCATAAGATCATTTTTTAGCTACGAAATGATAAATATCAAAGTCTGAATTGTTAATTATTATACTTAAACATTTTAGACATTTACATAGCGAATATTACTGTTTGAAATAGTATTTTCTTCCATGTAAAGAGTAAATTGTAACGTTTAAATGATAAATATTATAAAGTGAATAGTAAAATCACGATTTTACTGTTTGAAATGGTAATTTTTAGCAGTTGATCATTACTTATTATAAATCGATTGTTATTTATTTATTACAGTTTACTTTTCTCCGTGCGGAGACCTGCCTAAAATTTCATCAAGATCGGTTGAGTAGTTCTCGAAAAATCTTGACAACCGTCTTTGAAAACACAGTTTTGAGAAAAACGCGTTTAAAGTTTTGAGTGATAATGAAACAACGCCTTGAGCACGCAACTTTTTAAAACTGTATCTCCAAAACTATATTACTTGGATCGACTTGAAACTTCAGGACAATATTCTAGAGATGTTGTTGAATTTAATAAGACAATAAAAAAAAATCAATTTTTTGAAGCCGTGAAATCCATGTAACCCCTTAAGGCGCTGCTTTAAGAAATTAGAGGAAAAGTTTGTTCTTTCTATTCCTTCTTATCAGTAAATTTACTCTTTATTTACCCTCATTAAAAATTGTTTCACTTATGGTCAATAAAATTAAGTTAATTAAAAAATATTGACGATTATGTCAGCTTATCCTGCACTTGTTGTTAATGTGTCATATCATATTATATAAGCTTATTCATAATCCATTAGATAAATATTGTATTTTATGAATTGCCATACTTGGCCTTGGCATAAAAATAAAGTATCTAGGGTAGAATACCGTTTTTGGCCACCTTAGCACCGTTTTTGGTCAGTTAACATTTGAATTAATTTATAAAAAATTATAATATTATAACCATATTTTTGTTGAGTTTTAAAAAATTTATATTAAAACAAATCAAGTTTGCAATGATTTATTAGTATAAATTCATTTCTATTGTTTATTTAAACAATAAATGGCCATAAACGGTACAGTGGCCACAAACGGTACTTCTACCCTATCTATTTCTTAAAAGTCGAGTTTGCTCTTTATAATTTAACATTTTGCTCTTTATAATTTAACCGAAAAATCTCATGTAAAATTAAATGCCCTGAACTCATGACTAATAATTGCACTAAAATTTTTAGGTCCGCAGCTTTTCACAATTAAGAAATGAATTTGCCGATGTGGACACATTTTACCTGGGAACTGGTGCATCGATGGGTATCAGCGGTGCATCAATGGTTACTTCATCTCCAGCTCGCAGATCGCGATCACGTGGACCGCCAACATTACAAATGACCGGAGCTAGTGAAGAAGTCGTTAGACAACGACGAGCACGTAGTAAAAGTCGTCCACGTGCGCTCTATGCCGCTGATTCTGAAGTTGTAAGGGTTAATGGTAAGAAATTATTAATAATTAGATTTAACTTGAAAATTTTTTAAAATAAATAAATAAATTTACCTTTTATTGAAGATTATAGTGTCGTCGAAGTATTGAGAGAAGAACCAGCTCGTGTCACAATAAGAGGACTAAGAAGATCGTTCTATCCCCCATCACATTTGCCACTAGTTGACAATTCGCCGCCGGACAAGAAACTTCAGCTCGAGTGGGTGTACGGCTACCGAGGCACTGACACCCGGAGAAATTTGTGGGTTTTGCCAAGTGGAGAGCTATTATACTACGTCGCAGCAGTTGCTGTGCTGTTTGATCGAGAAGAAAATACACAGCGCCATTATATTGGTCATACGGAAGATATTACTTGCATGGAGATTCATCCGAGCAGGGAACTTGTCGCTTCGGGTCAGCGAGCTGGAAGACATCGTAAAGCACAGCCGCATGTTCGTATTTGGTCGACGGAAACTCTTCTTACGCTTTATGTTTTTGGGATGACTGAATTCCAAATGGGCGTATCTGCTCTTGCATTTTCTCAACTTGTAAGTTTTTTTTGGTTATTATTTACGAGTGGGGTCAACCCCATTTTGGGTTATAACTAGGTGAAAAATTAACATTTTTCAATTTTTTTTTATTCTGCCTGTTTTTACGGTAGACGTATGATAAAAAATTAGGAAAACGATTGACCCTGAAGGCCATCCCCGCAACTTCCCGCTACTTTCATCATGAAGCGCTCAAAATTGTACTGATTACGTTTTTGAGCTCTTCGAGCTCAAAAAGATCATTTTCGTGTAATTTTGAGTTCTCCGAGCTCAAAAGTCTGATAGAAGTTTAATAAAACACTATTTTTTGAATTTTCAAACCGCAATAACTTTTGAATGAATAAACCGATTTTCACGCGCTTGGCGGCATTCGACGCAGTTTTTCGAATTCTATGATATACTTTTGAAAAACAATTTTTTTCGTCAACGATAACTCACGAATGAATCAACCGATTTTGACCGGCTTGGTAGCAATCGACGTGGTTTCTCGATGTTAAGAACTGATTAGTTTTTGGAATTGATCGGTCGAGCCGTTTAAAAGTTATTAAAAAAAAACCACATTTGAAAAAATTTTTTTTTGTAGTTTTTTTTAAGATTTCTCAAAATATACCGGTCCGAATCGGCCCAAATTATATTTAAAATCTAAGTTTAGTCAAACCCTTTCGAATGACACCAACCGCGATTAAATCGGGCCAACCGTTCAAAAGTTATGAGAGGTTTACACACACACACACACACACACACACACACACACACACACGTACATGCAGACATACGGACACCATTGCGGAGATAGTCAAGGAAGCTTCCTGAGACCTTAAAACGTCGAGATCTGATGGAAACTCGATTTTTGCAAAACGGGGTGAAAACAATAACTTCCCGATTTTTTAAAATCTTCGATTTTCTTAGTGGGAAGTTAAAAATGTTGTGATAGGAAAAAATAAAGATTTTGAGAGCTTTTTTGCCTTCAAAACTTGGAAAAAAAATTGGCTTTCATGTTTTTAGATAAAATTTCTATTTTATTGTTTTTTGATATATTTTTTAACTTCCTGCTAAGAAAATTGAAAATTTTAAAAAGTTTGGAAGTTATTGGTTTTACCCCGTTTTTTGAAAATTGAGTTTCCAACGGATGTTGAGGTTTTGAGGTTCTAGGAAGCTTCCTCGAATGTTTCCGCGATGATGTCCGTATGTCTGTATGTATGTGTGTGTGTGAATGGGTGTGTGGCCGTATGTAAACCTCTCATAACTTTTGAACGGCTCGACCGATTCAAAAGTATACAATTTTCCATAAGACGCGACCTCTACCTAAAAAGACGGAACTGTATGACGAAACACAGATACTCATGGACACTAAACACATGCATAGAAAAGGTAAGTGTATAAGTTGCCCACGGAGCGAATATCCGCCACAACATCATCATCGTCATCATCATCATCATCATCATCGTCGTCATCATCATCATCATCATCATCATCATCGCCATCATCATCATCAACATCATCATCATCATTATCATCATCATCATCGGCATCATCATCATCATCTTGACATTCATATATAACGTCATTAATTTTTCAACTGGGGGGCTTCGCCCTCCAACCCCCACAGGGGCTTCGCTCCTGGACCCCGTCTGAAAATATTCTAAGAAATTTAAATTTACTATAAATAGTTAAGTACAGGTAATAAATAGTCAAATTATGCATAGAATTAAACTATAATAATAGAAACATAATATCGCATGGATATACATGTTACCGAGTTATCGTTTGTTGAAAGAAAAACGTAAAAAGGGTTTTTTTTCGGAATTACTTTGAAATTCCTAGTTCGATCAACTGAAACTTAACGATTCTTTATGAGGCTTAAAAAACTGCGTCGAATGCTGCCAACCGCGTTAAAATCGTTTCATTCTCTAAAAGTTATTGCGGTTTGAAAACTCAAAAAATAGTGTTTTATTCAAACTGTTTTTTTTTTGCATCAGATGATTGAATGTAATGATACACGTAGTAGGACTGGGTGTGCGCGCAACGATAAAAAAAAAAAAAAAAGCCGGTTTTCACCCGCTTGTATCAACAATTTTATAATATTTTTGTTATAACGTTTTATATTTAATTGATATTTCATAATTTTTAATTTACATTAAAAAAATTAAATAATAACGAGTAATAATTTTATTAAATTAATATTTTTGTACAATCACAGTCAATTTTCCACCGTACTTGACTATCCCATCCATAAAGTCAACCGAGTAACTCTTACATCAAATCTATTCAAGCAGTCATTTGAAAAGCCGCTATCACCGGAAAATGATCTAAAAGAAAAATAAAAATTATAAGCAAAAAATTTCTTGGCTTTCAAAATTTGAATTAAAAAATCAAGAAACAGAATTATACATACCAGATGGAACGAAAGGGTGCGGACAGCCCACTACACTAAATATATCAAACCATTCTTGCGGAATGGGGCCGTAGACTCCGAGGCACATCATGTTAGAGGACGAATAAAATATGTAGTCGATCATCGCCTTGGATTCGTACGTGTAGTTTGTATACGGCATTATTTGCGGACTGCAGGCCGATGATAGCTTTAGCGGGTGGATAATTTTGGAACAACATTCTCCACCCATCATGGTCACGATCGCGTGAATGTAATCAAAACCCTGGAACTCAGGGAGAGAGTGATTCAGCGGCAGTTGACCCATTGACAGGAACTGAAATACCCCTATTAAAATATTTAATGTTAGTAGATAGATAGATAAGGGTTTTATTTGTATCACAATTATGTGTTTTACAAAGTTCTTAACAATAATGTTAAATTAAATAATTTTTAGAATATAAATTATTTTATATTTTGATTCTTAAACATATTTTTCCTTATAAGCTATAACTTTAAGACCACTTTATTTTATTATTATTATTACTATTTCCATCTTTGGTATTAGTCTTTGTTAACAAATCATATTTTTTAAAATGATTTTTCTGCCTGACCAGCATTTTTGTTAATTTCCTAATACCCTAATATTTTTATATTATTGCTCTAGCTGTACTTTTTTATATATTTCTTATTATTTTGATTATCACTTTTTGTTATCACAGACGCATCATTCCCCCCCCCCCCTTTTTTTTTGCTTTCTTTCACTATTTGTCCCCACTGCTCTCTTTTATTTTTATATTCCAAACTGACTCTCACACTCGCCGATCTCATCCCCTCCTTTTAGCTTCTTTTCCATCTCTCTTATTACACTACATAGCTTTTTACATATTTTTCCCTTCAGTGCCCGTACTATTTTTTCCCTCACACTATCTCCCTCGCTCATTTCTATCCATCCCTCTAATTCGTTTTTTACTACCGCGCTTAAACTGTCCTTCATCACTTCACAACTCATTATATGCTCGATGGTTTCATTTTCTTTTTTACACATTCTGCATTTCCATTCTTCCATACCAGCTTTCCCTGCTCTTGTCAGGTTTCCGCACCTGAACCTTGCCCATACTTCTTTCATTCCCCCGCTGATTTCTTTTTCATTCCAATATTCACTTCCCTCTTCCAGTAAAATTTCCTTGTACAATTCATTATATCTTGATTTGTTGATTTTTTCTACTTCTACTTCTCTCAGCTTTGCTCTATAACATTCTAGTCCAGTCTTGATTTTTTCTTCTATCTCTTCTGTCTCCTTTCTGTCGTATATCATTTTTATTATTTCTTCGCACTCCATTTCCTCTGCCAAACCCTTCATTTTTTTGCCCCATTTCGTCGGGTTTTTATTTATAACTCCTCTTACCTCTTCTCTCAGACATATCCTTGGCCATCTTTCCTCTTCCATTTTTGTTATTTCCATAATATATCGCCAGAATCTTTCGACTATTATCCATTTAATTTCTTCATCTCCTATTTCCCTTCTTATTATGTATTTCGGTGTATTTCTTGCTACTCCTAAAGTTGCCCTGTCCAGTTTATTTTGCAGGACTTCAATTTTTTTTACTTTCTCACATCCCCAGGTCTCTACTCCGTACATACATCGTGCTCTGACTAATGTACTGTACAAGTATCTTCGGTCTCTCATGTTATTTCTTTCCGTTCTTTTTATTAATCCCCAAGTTGCGTTTGCTACTCTGTTTGCTTTGTTCTTCATCTCCGTCATATGTTTCTCCGCACTGTTTTTTGTAGTAAATTTATATCCCAGGTATTTAAATTCATTAACCACTTCTAGTTTATCTTCTTTGTACTTCCAATTTTTCTCTATATTTTTTCCTCCGTTTCTGAAAATCATAATCTTCGTTTTCTCCGCATTTACTTTTAGTTTATTTTTGTCCACATATTTTTCAATTTCTCTTATCATCTCTTTCAATCCTTCCGCTGTGTTTGCTACTGCCGCTCCATCATCAGCATATATAATGTTAGTAATTGAACATAATAATTGCTATCAATAATAATTGGCCAAGCTTAGAGACTTACCAGAATCCATCAGTGAATTGAAATCACCGCAGAACAGCACTTTGATGTCTGAGAACTGAAGAGTTCTTCCACTGAAAGAGCTCCTCACGCTCTCTACCATGGAGACGATCTCTCTGGTCAACATCATGGATTGGATGGTTTTAACATCCGGATATTTCGGGTCCCAGTGTAAATGAGTATTTGCCACTACGACCAACTGCTCAACATGATTTTGATCAACTGGTGGTCCGTGAGTCCAGGCGGCTGCAGTGGTTTTTAACACTGCCAACAGCCCGATGTTATCACGACTCCAGACACGATTCAACATATCGGAAGAGTCGGCACGACTCTGCAGAGCCAAAGTTTGATATTCCACAAGCTTCGAACTGACAAAGGAAAATCTAAAGTGATAAAATATATTAGATAATGAAAATATTGAATTAATTTAAACATTAGATAATAATTCTAAAAATTTAGTACTCACTTATCAATCTTCCAAAAAGTGGCACATCCATCGACGAGTCTCCTCTTTGGCTCCGACATCGTCGACGCTCGTGACTTTGGAGCAAAGACTCCCTCGTACCCCATATTTTGGAGGTTGGGAAGAAAAAAGTCGCTGTATTGCTCCATCTCGACCTCCTGGAGGCAGATTATGTCATTGTTATATTGACAGATTTCGGACATCCCGTTCTGTCCTCGGACTTGTCAATCCAGGTACTCCTTCGGGCAATAACCGTACATTTTTGGAGTAGCGTAAGAGTTACTCAAAACGTTGTAGGTCATTACAGTGAAAACACATGAAGGTCGTGATTGTTCCAGTGGAGCCGTGGGAACCCATGGTTGTTGAGGTAGACAACATTCAGCTGCAAATTATAAATTCATGATTATATTATCATTTTAAAAATAGAATATAGGTATAAATTGAGAATAAAGTTTTGTTGTATCGGCTACGTCTCGGGCATCATGGCGCGGAGTGCAGAAATCTCAAACTTTCTGCCCTAGTGGTGTAATATACTAATTTCATCATACTGATGCCGAAAGTTCGATATTCGTTCCTATTTTGAGGGAAGAAAGAGCTACATTGCCATCCAGCTTGAAAATAAAATACATGAAAGTCTTGAAGTTAATCATAGGTCGAAACTCGCAAAAAACGGGCCATGATTCATTATTGGTTAAAATTAAGGCTCGCGCGTAGCGCACTATTCAAATTTCTAATAACATCAGAATGTAAATGTTTCTATTTATAGATTTTTTTTCGTTTGGTTGTAGTTAGATATTTTTTATTTTCAAATTTTTTTAATTACTCTGAATAGTAATGGCTATACAAATAAAAATAATAATCAATTGTTAGAATTTACACGAAAAAAAGTAAATTGTAAAATTCACTCGGATTCTGGTTAATTTTTATAGTTTCAAACAGTAAAGCGGACATCGGAGTGGCAAAAATATAAACATTACAGAACTTAATGTAGAGAGTGTAAAAGTCACAATTTATAATTTAATATCGAAGATACGTGATTAATAGCTGTCACTATTGGCAGGGTGCGAAGTATATGGTGGAGAGGGCTGGCGCTGACTACCACTTTTACGTGTAAATCTTATGGGGAGAGCATGATTTAACGCTAATGGCGGCCACTGGAACTAAATTACTCCGTTTGATTTAACATAGGAAAAGCATAAAAAATGAGAGCAGCACCATCGTGCACCTAGCCAATAGTAAATAACGAGTCTCTCATCTTCTGAGAGCCATATTAAAGCAAATTTTTAAGGGAGTTGGGAAAGAACGGATAGGGGAAAGGGGGGGACCTACTCAGTGGGAATTTTTCCGTAATTGAAAAAATAATCAGACAGCCCAGACTGGGAATCGAACCCAGATCTCTCGGTTACGCGCCAAGGGCTCTACCAGTTAAGCTATCCGAGACAAGTACTGAGTACTTTATTCAGTCACGTATATAAGACCCACCGAGCAAACAACGCCACCGTCCATCTTACGGTAAAGAGCCATATTAAAGCAAATTTTAAGGGAGTTGGGAAAGAACGGATAGGGGAAAGGGGGGGACCTACTCAGTGGGAATTTTTCCGTAATTGAAAAAATAATCAGACAGCCCAGACTGGGAATCGAACCCAGATCTCTCGGTTACGCGCCAAAAATTACAGTTTCAAACAGTAAAAATTGCCGTTTTAATATATAATCCATACTGTGAGGAGAAGGGGGTCTCACACTGGGAGAATTTAACATTTGAAACAGTAAAAATTCTATTCATATAATATATATTTTACCAGTCCAAGAAAGTCAATAATTATACTTTTCATTTTTAGCGTTGCGTTTAAAATTTACCATTTTACTTTGTAAATATTGACGTTGCTTGTATTAGAAATTTAGCAACTGTATTTTATACTTTTTACATATAATGCGATTATTTTTTAGGTACGAAATGACAAATATCAAAGTCAAAATTATTAATTATTATACTTTAATATTTTCGACATTCACACTGTGAATATTACTGTTTGAAATAGTATTTTCTTCCATGTAAAGAATAAATTGTAGCATTTAAATGATAAATATTACATACTGATTGTTAAAATCACGATTTTACTCTTTGAAATGGTAATTTTTAGCAGTTGATCATTACTCATAATGAATCGACTTTTATTTATTACAGTTTATACTTTTTTCTGTGTAACTAAGAGAAAAGTAAGGTAAAAGACCTAGTTATTGGCACTGGTCTAATTGTTTGACACTTTCAATTTTATTTGAATTAAAAAAAAAAAAATAAAATGTTCTCAAAAAATCGATTATCTTAAAATTTATAATTTAAAAATTATATTTATTAATTTATTAGAGTTGATTTAAAAAAAAAATGGATCAATTTAATTTAAAAAAAAAAAAAATTTAACAGGCGAGACCATCTTTTTCTCGCTTTGCTCTCACGGAGTTCAACGAAACTATCTCTGTCGCACTCCTAACAGCAGAGAAATTGCAGTTTCGATTGGTTTCACGAAACGAATGAAATTTTTGAAAAAAACGCTTTGTGGTGAAATAGTTTATTAAATTATCTATTATCTCTAAAAACGTTTTTTCAAAATTTCCATTCGTTTCGCTAAACCGATTGAAACTGCAATCACTGGTCTCACCTGTTAACATGGCCCTTCATGGGTTGACCCCACTCGTAAATAATTACCGTTATTTTGGTTTTAAATAGAACTAAGAGACCTAATTCTGGAAACTATGCAAGTTTATTTCTTAGACTATTTTTAGATTTTAATAATAAAAATTTACTAACATTTTTTTTAATGCTTAATTTTTTGAAAAAATTACTTGCTTCTCCTCACTACAATTTTTTTGGCAATTTATAATTTTTATTAAATCAAATAATGAAAACACAATTTTTTCTTGACCTGGGTCTTTTACTTTATTTAATTAAATTTATTACTTAAAACTTACTAATCAATATATTATTAAATAAACAGAACGGAGGAAGTTATGTTCTTGTCGTCGATTCTGGAAGAGAAGCTATATTATCTGTTTGGCAATGGCAATGGGGTCATCTTCTTGGAAAAGTTGCGGTAATTATTACAATTTTACCTTCATTAAATCTACTATTAAAATTTTATTCTTAAATTCTTCACTGACTATTAAATAATTATTTTTAATTTTAATCTTTCAGACTTTACAAGAAGATCTTACAGGTGCAGCATTCCATCCCTTAGATGACAATCTTTTAATCACTCACGGTCGAGGCCACTTGACATTTTGGAATCGCCGTAAGGACGGATTTTTCGAGAGAACTGATATCATAAAACCAGTAAGTATTTAGTCAGTTTAAAAAACTATTTTTTTAAATAATCTAAGAAAAAAACAAAATATCAGACCTATGTACAAATGATTATGTACAAAATATATATATATATATATATATATATATATATATATATATATATATATATATATATATATATATATATATATATATATATATATATATATTTTTAATCCTGGTAAATAAACAAGAAATGTTTGTTCAGCCATCAAGAACTCACGTTACAAGTATCCAATTTGAGCAAGACGGCGACGTCGTAACAGCTGACAGCGACGGTTTTATAACAATTTATTCAGTTGATGCCGATGGCGCTTATTTTGTTCGAATGGAATTCGAAGCACATAACAAGGGCATCAGTTCTTTGGTGATGCTTTCCGAGGGTACTTTGCTTTCCGGTGGTGAAAAAGATCGTAAAATAGCTGCTTGGGATTCTCTGCAAAACTACAAACGAATTACTGATACAAAGGTACCTTTTTTCACATAATACTGAAGTTAGCCGACGTTTTTAATTTTTTTTCATTAATTAAATCAGAACCAAAAAAAAAAATAAAAAATAAAAAGTTTATTTCTAATGTATTTATATATATCTAATTTATGATAAATACAACAAATTGATAGAAAGTTTTAAAAATTGCACTTATAGTTTTTCATGTTTTTTACAAATGAAATTTTTTTTTATTTTTTTGTAATAACTTTTTCAATAAAAAAAAAAATTCTTAAAATTTTTAGATGTCGCCCACATAATTTTCATTTTTCTTACTCCGCCGGTCGAAAGTACGGGGTTCCCGCTGCGATTTCACGGCAGAAAGCCTCAGTTTTATGCCGTGATCAAGTCGCGCATGCGCCCTACGACGGGGAGCCGAAATAATGTATTCATGCACTGACAACGAGAGACACGAGGCGGCAGAAAGTCCGCAAGTCGGTAGTCGCGCTCACTCTATTACTTATGTTTATAAGCTTAACCTTACTTGTGATTGTTATGAATGTATCTGTCTTGTAATGTGTCGATGATTTTAGGTTGAAACTAAGTTAATTAGAGAAAATAAATATTTATTTTAATGAAATGAAACTTATTAAATATTTAAATTACAAAAAAAAAAAAAACGAGAAATATTTTTTATTCTGATAGATATTTTCAAATAAATAAATTCATTATTGAACAAATAATTATTTAAAAAAATACACAAACAGATTTTTTTCTTAATTTTTTTTTCTATGCATTTTACAGTTATTATTTCATATTTTTGTTTTTTTCTATTCTTAAAATCAGAGTTAATTTATAATATATTTATAACTTTAAATTTATTAAATTAAATTAAGATCTTTTCTCAAAAGAAAGTAGTAATATGATGGATTATAAATTAATATCTTTATTGACAGGTGTGTTTGATGCCTGCCGCCCCCCCCCCCTCCCGACCAGCAGCACTCGCTTCGCTCGTGCCGCAAATGTCGAGGGCAGGCATCAATTTTTTGCGTACTTTCGACCGGATAGCAAGAAAACTAGTATACACTACACGGGCAGAAATTTTAAAGCCCTGAACTGCGCGCCATGATGCCCGAGGTTTTGTTATTGTAACAAATAAATTATGGCAAAAAAATTAGGAAAACGGTTGACCCTGAAGGCCATCCCTGCAACTTCCCGCTACTTTCGTAATTACGCGCTCAAAATTGCACTTATTACGTTTTTGAGCTCTTCGAGCTTATAAATATAATTTTCGTGTAGTTTAATAAAACACTATTTTTTTAATTTTCAAACCGCAATAACTTTTGAATGAATCAACCGATTTTCACGCGGTTGACGGCATTCGACGCAGTTTTTCAAATTCTATGATATACTTTCAAACACAAATTGATCAGACCGGAAATTTCGGTGTAATTCGAAAAAAACACTTTTTTCGATTTCTTTCGTCAACGATAACTCACGAACGAATCAACCGATTTTGACCGGCTTGTTGGCGATCGACTTGGTTTTTCGATGTTAAGAGCTGATTAGTTTTCGGAATTACTCGGTACAGCCGTTTCAAAGTTATTCCGAAAAAACCACATTTGGAAAAATTTTTTTTTATAGTTTTTTTGAGATTTCTTAAAATCTACCGGTTCCAATGGGTTCAATTTGTATTCAAAATCTAAGTTCAGTCAAGCCCTTTCGAATGGTGCCAACCGCGATGAAATCGGTCAAGCCGTTCAAAAGTTATGAGAGGTTTATATACATCCACACATACATACATACACAACATCCATACATACATACATACACCATCGCGGGAATAGTCAGGGAAGCTTCCTAGGACCTCAAAACGTTGAGATCTGATGAAAACTCGATTTTCGAAAAACAGGGTAAAAACAATCTTCCCGATTTTTGAAAATTTTCAATTTTCTTAGCGGGAAGTTTAAAAATTGACATGTAAAAATTGTAAAAAATAAAAAATGCAACTTTTTAAAAATAATTTTTTGGAACAAATTTGTTTGTTGAAAAAAATTGAAAACGATCAAGTGATTGCTAACTCCAATATCATCAAATACTTACGTGGTTTTAAATGATTATAGCTACCAGAATCATCAGGAGGTGTACGAAGTATATACCCTCAGAGACCTGGAAGAAATGATGGAAACATATACGTCGGAACAACGCGTAACAATATCCTTGAAGGATCTTTACAACGGCGATTCAATCAAGTTGTATTTGGACACGGAAGACAACTTTGGGGACTTGCTGTTCATCCAGATGATGAAGTTTTTGCTACAGCAGGGCATGATAAAAATATCGCACTTTGGAGAAGGCACAAATTGCTTTGGACAACTCAAGTAATAATTTTAAAATTATTCCTGCCTTGTAATTTTAATAATTAAATGATCAATATTAATCTATTGATTTAGGTTGGATTTGAGTGCATTTGCATAGCTTTTCATCCATTTGGTGTAGCCTTGGCAGCTGGTTCGTCTGAAGGTCATCTTCTTGTTCTTGCAGCCGATACCGGAGCGGCAGTAGCAACTCTTCGCGTCTGTGGATCTCCTTTATCGTGTATTGGCTACAATCCAAGTAAGATAGCTTGCATGGAGTACTTCGTACTCAAATCAACTAAATTTTATAACATGATATGATTAATTATTTCTTTATGCTTAGCTGGAGAAATTATTGCTATGGGATCACAAAATGGTAGTGTATATCTATTCCGTGTGTCCCGCGATGGATTTTCTTACAAAAAAAGCAACAAAATTCGAGGAACTCAGCCATTAGTCCAACTGGATTGGAGCTCAGATAGTAGATTCTTACAGACAGTAACCCAAGACTATGATTTAGTTTTTTGTAAGTGTATTATTTTTAAATTTATTTTTTTATCATTTTTTATTGTAGTTTTGTTAAATAACTTTTTTGTTTGAAAAATTTTGGCAATTATTTACAAGTGGGATCAACTTCATTTTGGGCCATAACTAGGTGAAAAATTAACATTTTTTAATTTTTTCTATTCTGCGTGTTTTTACGGTGCATTTATGATGAAAAATGTCGCGAAAGGAAAAAATAAAGATTTAGCCTTAGATAGCCTTTTGCTTTTAAAAGTTGCAAAAAATTTTGGCTTCCTTTTTTTTGGATAAAATTTCTATTTTATCTTTTTTTGATTTTTTTGATATATTTTTTTTTTTTAAGTACAGAAAAAAACAAACAATTAAAATGAAAAAACGATCAATTTGATAAAAAAAAAAAAAAAAAAAAAAAAAAACTTAACATGGCCCAACATTGTAAATAATTTTACCAAAATTTTTACCTATATGCTTCTTCAGCAAACTTATTACTGCATAGATGAGTTCTATAATTTTAAACGTACATTCGAATTTTACTTAAATCGAATTTTCATAAATGAAAATTAAAGACTCTGATTTATATGAAAAGTATTTTTAGATTGATTTACTTGAATGTTTCTACACTGAATAAAAAGATAAAATATTGTTGACAAGAATTTCTCAACTTAAAAATTTATTGAAATGAATTTTGTATAATTTATTAATTTCTTCTCAAATTTTTTTTTTTTTAATGGACAAAAAAAAATATTTTTATTTGAATAAAATAAACATTATTTTTAACCTAAATTTAAATCATAATTATTTTTCAAAGTTCATCCAAAATTTTTCGTTTTTTTTTTAGGGGATGTTAAAGCTCTACAGTCAGAAAAAAGTCCAATTGTTATGAAGGATGTAAAGTGGCACACTCACAATTGTACTGTTGGTTACATGGTTTCTGGTAAGCTAAAAATTATTTTGTAATCATAATCACATTGTTAAAAATATTTTATAAAAAAATTTTGAATCATGATAAACTTTTTTAAGGTATGTGGAATAATCGATATTATCCACTGACAACAGTGATAACAACGTCAAGCCGATCAGCAGCTCACGATATGTTAGTAAGTGGAGATGCTGAAGGTTATTTGAGACTCTTCAGATTTCCTTGTACTAGCGCGAAAGCGGAATATGTAGAAGAAAAAGTTTACAGTTCACTTGTCGCATGCGCTAGATTTTTGTACAATGACCAGAATGTTGTAACTGTTGGTGGTACTGACGCAGCTCTCATGCTTTGGGAATTAGTTGACGAATAGGTCAACAAATAAGTAAATCTACGACAAGAAAAATAAAAAAAATTTTTAATAAATTTCAAACTTTTAATAGAAAACGAACTCCGAACGCCGGCCGTAAGTGGAGATCAATTTTTAAATTCAATCGTAACTGCCGTGACTTTGATTTTTAAAATACAAAAGAAAAATTGTTTTTTTATTTCATATAACAGAATTTTACTAACCGTACTCAACTGGTCGATCGTCATCGACGTTAATAACACTTAATTTTATTAAAAATGTTAATGTCGATGACAACAAAAAAAATTTTACATGAAACGTTGTCATATTTATCGACGCGAACGCTTAAAACTCCTAAACTATTGACTTTATGCTCATAACGTAACCGACGTGTTGTGTAGAAAATATAATTCTCTACAAGAAAATAATTGACAATTATTATATTAAAATTAATAGTTTAAGAAAAAACTAGCGTTAACTATTTTTGTGTGTTCATAACAAACACAAACGCACAGAATATTATTTTAAATTAAATATACTCATAGGTATTTAACTATTGTCATTTTATTAATAAATTAATTTTAAATCGATAATAAATCGATTAATAAATATAAATATATACGTAAAGACGCGGGCGTCTCAATCATATAAATAATCTAGTTCAATTGTATCAGTTGTTCATCCAATAGCAAAAATCAGCTTCAATCGCCTAGCACTCATTTAATTATTCAATTTCAATAATAATTATTTAGTTAGCAGGGAAATTAAATTATTGCCAATAACAATTGCCCATCATCATGATTCTAATTATTTCAAAAATAACTTTTCACAATTACTATAATCAATTTAACTTTTATCATTATTTATAAGTGGGGACTTAATTTTTTTTTCTTTTTTAAAGATTTGTAGCAAGAAATTCAAAACTTTTGTGATCTATTAATTTATTACTGAATTTTCGCATACCGATCCTTAATATTTTCTTAAAAACTTGATTAATTAAGCTTCAAATAAGCAGACAATGACTAGGTCAAAAATAACTATGAGAATAGTTTTAATTGTAAAAATTTTTACAATCATAATTGGACACCCCACTTGTAAATAATTATATAAAACAATCTTGATATTTAATCCTGCAGTTTAAAGAAATCTTTACGGTTCTTTGAATTGGTGGATTTTAATAATAAATAAAAGAAAATGCACGTAAAATAGCAAACAATGTCGCTGGACGACGCAAAATATATTAATAATAATAATAATTTTTAATTTTACTTGGTATTGATAAAATGTTCACTACATTGTTCATGACATATATATGTTTAAACATATATATTGTATTTAAACGAATATGTATTGTATATTTATAATAGATTAATAGGTTTAGATGAAGCGCAAGGGAATTTTTCGAGTAAATACTCAATTATTAATTATCATAAATTAAGATGATTATAATTATATGTACAATTAACCCTTGAGCTTCGGATTAATAAAGAATATCTTTAAAAAAGATTATTAAAATTTTATTTATTTTCTACTTTCTTAAAAGTTATTTTTTTTTATTCATTGCTTAAAAATTTGGTTAGTTATCAAGTACACTAAGGAACAAAATTTATTTTAGAAATAATAGGCATTATTGTAAAAAGAAATTGATTTGTTGAAAATTTTCAAAAATTTAATTTCTTCGTTGAAAAAATTAAATTTTTTTTTGTAATAACTTCTTTGTTAAAAAAAGTTACTCTAAGAAAAATTTTGATTTTTTCGGCTGAAAAATAAAATTGATGAAAATTTTCAATTTTTTAATTTCTTATCACAATGCCCATTTCTTCCATAATAAAATTTTTCTCAGTATAAAGATCTTCATATCAATTTACTTAATAAATAAATGATCACATTATGTGACATGAAAAAAGAACTTTTCCCGCTAAGAAAATCGGGAAGATATTGGTTTTACCCCGTTTTGCAAAAATGTAATCAAATATCTAAATAGGTAATAAAATTTAATTACTTAGCTTACATTATTTTAATCATTATGTGCTGAATATGAATACCATACATATGAAATAAATAAAAAAACTCAAGATTTCGTTTTCTTTTCACGTTTAAGTTGTTGTCTGGAAGTGATGTAAGAACTTGGCGAGTCCGGCGATAACATTAATTCTCTCGTCAGTATCAAAGTAAACTGCGTTAAAGAACTGTTGAGTTGGTTTAAAAAATTTATAAAATTTTGGTATTTTATGTGAAATAAGTTGTGATTTTTCAATCCAGTAACACCGTCGGTAAATTAAAAATTTTTGTCCGTTTTGGAAAAGCTACATTTTTCTATTTAGGTAAAAATAATTAAAATTAAATAATATTTTTTTTTTTTTTAAGTTTAAGATGAGTACGGAAAATAAAGACGGAAAGAATGTATCGTTTAAATTTAAACATCTTTTTACAAATATCACTACGGGAAAATCGATGAATTCACCAGAATTTGAGTCACCTGAAATTCCAGGTGTTAAATTTTTTATTTCTGCTGATATAATTTATCACTCTAACATTACCGTAAAAGTAATAAAGAACGATATTAGAAAAGCTGTTTCAATAATAAAAATAGAGTTCGATGGATTAAATTCAACTAAGCGCGTTGTTGATTGGAAAGATATATTATATTTTGAAGACTTGAATATTCCTTTTGATTTTGACGGATGTAGTAAATATAAGGATTTTCCAAATTTTTGTTCCCAACCGAAGCGCAGTCACGTATATACAGTGCCAATAACTTGTATAATAATTTGGAACGGATTCGTGGAAGACTTGTATTATCCAGATGTGAGCACTATACTGAAAATTCTTCATAACAATGAAGAATTTAGCCCCATAGTGATTAAAGTCGAGAAGACTGAATTTATAGCTCATAAAAATATCATTGCTGCCCAAAGTTCTGTTTTCTACAAAAAGTTGACTTCTGACATGAAAGAGTCCAATGAAAATAGTATTACATTTCCGGATACTGAACCTGATGTAATAAATGAATTGCTTCTGTTCTTCTACAAGGGAAAAATGGATAAAGCTGAAACAGACGCTGAACTCGCTTTAAAATTATTCGAGTTTGCGCATAGGAATGAAATTGAAAGAGTTATATCAACTTGCGAATACATTTTGATTACTAAGTTGACTAAAGAAAATGTATCCAAAATTCACGCTAAAGGCCAGCTTTATAAGTCAGTTATATTGCAACAACATGCGATTGCCTTCATCGAGAAGAATGCCTCTAAGATACGTAAATATACAGCACTTGAGCTCCCACCGAGGTTGGATTGCTCTGGGTCTACTTCTGGGTCAACTTCACCAACATCAGAAATACTCCCAAGCATCCTATAATTTGGTAATGCATCAATGAAAGCCCCCATTAACTCCCCGAGTCGAAATTTAGAGCCCAAATAGAGCCTCCTAAGGTAGGACTCCAGTCGGACCTCTGGGCTCTAAGTCGGATCTATTCTCATGTTAAATTAAGTCCAACTTTAGACCCCAAAGTGGTACAAATTTCCGTTTTTACCACTTTAGTATCTAAAGTCGGACCTAATTTAACACGTGCATAGAACCTACTTAGAGCCCAGAAGTCCGACAGGATTACTATAACGCATGCAAAATTTATTCTGCGCACGCCAGGCCCCTATGATCCACTATGATCCACAATTTTGTTATTAACTATAAAAATATTTTGAATAAAAAATTAATAGAAGAGAACTTTTATAGTTTTTAGTTCAAAGTGCATTTTGGACTCAGAAATTTACCAGATATAACATACGTTAGTCTAAACTTAAACACTCGCCTACCTAGCCAGAAGAAATAAATTAAATACGCCCTCTAACAAAGATTCGAACACACGACCCTACAGACGCGAAGCCGATGCTTAACCGATTACGCTACTACGAACGATAGTACGTGAATTAATTTTGTTTGAATATGAATTATTGACTGTATTGAAATATAGGTGACAAGTTAGAAATGTTGTCAATCATCGTTACTACTATACTAGTAAAGCTACGTACTATAATTAATTAAATTCAAAAGAATTTTTTTTAACTTCCCGCTAAGAAAATTGAAAATTTTCGAAAATCGGGAAGTTAAAAATATTTCGTAAAAATTGAAATAATTATTTATTAATTTTTACAAAATCTAAATGTACCTTTTCGGCTTTTTAAAATGTTTAAAGAATTTTCAAAAATTTTTAAACATTTTAAAAAGCTGTAAAAAAATTTAAATAAGATTTTAAAATATTTTCTTAAATTTTAAAGAGCTTTAAAGAATTTTTAAAAATTTTTCAATACTTTAAAGAATTTTCAAAAATTTTCCGTAATTATATAAAAGTGGGACTCAGGTTTTTGCAAATTATGAAATCACTAAGAAAAATTGTTTTCAACTAAATGATTTATTTTTTTTCTTAAATTTCATCGAAAATGGAATAATTTAAAAAAAAATGAAATTAATATTTTTGGAAATTTTTTTTTAATTGTTTAGTTTTTAATGCGTAACAAGATGCAAAGTTCAAATTCAACGAAATTTTAGTGTTTGACCATCAAATTATTGATCAAAAGTCAAAATTTTTATTTTTTACTTTTCAAATGCAATTACCTTAGCTTAAGGGATGATTTTGAGCTAAAGTTAAATTTTTATCATAAATCCGCCGCGGAGATAAACAATTTGAAGAAAAAAAAAATTCCGAAAAATATTAATTTTTCGATTTTTTATCCTCAAAAAACATGCGAGCCCCACTTCTATATAATTACTAAATTTTCAACATTTTAAAAAGCTTTAAAGAATTTTACAAAATATTAAAAAAATTTTCTAAAATCTCTTTACTTTCAAGTATAGCGTTGTAAGGTTTGCATACAACTATCGCAGCAGGATCATGAGTGTTGTATAATATTCATTAGTAATTTGTTTATGGACTGGATCGCCTATACTAAAAATACAAAAATTATTAATATTATTAAAATTAATAATATTAATTTGAAAATAAATTTTTTTTTTTCAATGACAAATTTTCATATGTAATTTCTAAAAATTTTATGTACGTCTCTGGAAAAATATAAGTAATGAATTTATTCGCTGATATACCTCTGAGAGCTGTCAGTTTGAAAATACGAATTTTTATTAATTAACAGGTACAAATCTTAATAAATAAATAAATTATGATTGATTAGATTCTAAAAGATAAAAAAAAAATTAATTAACAAGTTCACTGATAAATAAATAAATGGTAAAAATAATGATTTCATTTCTGTATCGGACTTCGGGGTTTAAAATCGGACCTCTCGAAGTCTAGAGAGGACCTCGAGGCTCAAAATCGGACCTCTCGATTTAAAAGTCGGACCTGTGGGTCCAATGTCGGTGCTATTCGGACTACTGGGCTCTAAATGGGTTCTATTCCGGACTAGGAAGCTCTATTTCGGCTTTAAATTTCGACTCGGGTCAGATCAGCAATAAAATTAATACAATTGAGAAAAATCAGAAATATATTAAAAATAACTCATTGAAAGATAAGTTATGTTAGTTAATAAAGAGAGCTCGGGTAAAAAAATTAATATGACTATATAATAATTAAAAAAAAAAAACTCCTAAATCAAAAAAATAATTTTAAAGTTTCAGACCATATTCAAATAATTCAGACAAATATTAAAAATACAAAAATTACTATTTATAAAAGTTAATTTTACTTAAAAATCTTAAGAATTTTTTTGCTTGTTTTTTAAATCGGTCCAACTCTTAAGAATTGTATTCTTAATTAAATTTTTTTTTTTTTTTTTTTTAATCAAGTTTATTTTTTTGGATAAATGGTATATATATACAGTCTATATGCAGTAGTGTGTACGGTGTGGCGACGCGTCGCCATGCGCAATCGACTGTGCGATTCAGTGCAGCCAGATCGTAGGATTTTTTTACCCCCACTTTGAGCCGTTTTCAATGGGCTTAAACGGGAAGATACCACAAAGTGGGGGTAAAAAAATCCTACGATCTGGCTGCGCTGGTGCGATTCTCTCCCACTCGATCCGGTGTTAAGCCATCTTTCTCGCTACACTGAGCTCGGATACCTATTCGCTCAGTGCGAAGCCATGGTGGGGAGAAACTGATTTACCGTCAGCGCTACCCGTGGCTATATCCGATACTACGGGGGGCTGTTTTTATGTTTCGAGTTAGCTAAATATACAAGTGAATTGTTATTTAAAATTTATTTAAATAACATAACATAAAATGAGTCACAAAAGTTGTTGTGTTGTTAGTTGTAAGAATACAGGTAGAAAAAGTGCTTGTCATTTTTATAAATTTCCAACAGCAAGATTTTTTTAAGACTAATTTAAGATCATTTTAAGACAATTTAAAGACGCTCCATAATCATTTTCCGGAGCTGTATTGTAATATCATTTTAAAATAGCCTGAAAATTTTTTAATGTTTTTTTTAAGATTTTTTTAAGACTATTTAAAAATTATTTTAAGACTAAAATCTTTAAATAGTCTTAAAAAAATCATCAAAAAATTTTCGACTATTTCAAGACATTATCACAGCGACAGCTCCGGAAAATTATTATAGAGCGTCATTAAATAGTCTTAAAATGATCTTAAAGAAGTCTAAAAAAAATTTTTAGAGATTATTTTAAGATGAGCTCACAGCGACAGAGCTCCGGAACATAATTATGAAGCGTCTTTAAATATTCTTTAAAAAATCTTAAAATAGTCTTAAAAAAATTATTAAAAAGTTTCCAGGCTATTTTAAGATGGTATCACAATGACAGCTTCAGAAAATTATTAAGAATCGTCTTTAAATTGTCTTAAAATGATCTTAAATTAGTCTTAAAAAAATCTTAAAAAAAAATTTAGAGACTATTTTAAGATGAGCTAACAGCGACAGAGCCCTGGAACATTCAAACGGAACGTCTTAAAAAACGTCTTGAATTATGCGTTCAAATATCTTACCCGCTGTATCTAGCATGCAAAGTGGGCGGTAAGATGACGGTTCATCCGGTGGTTTCTTCCCTTTAGGTAACAGTACCAATCGTTGCTGTTTCCACTTATGCGGGAAAGTCCCCTCCTTAAGGCATGAATTATAAACGTCTAGGAATAATGTTGGAGCTGCCTTTATGATGGTTTTCAAGGCTATATTAGGGATTCCGTCCAATCCCGGCGCTTTATTATTCCCTACACGGTTACAGGCCTCCAGCAGTTCTTCTTCAGTGACAGGTGGAGTGTCATCCAGTTCGCCTGGCGCCAACTGGTAATCGAAGTTGCGTTGCTGTGGGAATAGTGCAGTGACGATTTTCTGGAGAAGTTGAGGACACGTAGGTGATGGCATTTGTTGTTTTTTTAGGTGGGTCATAACCACCTTATAAGGCCTACCCCACACGTCTTTATCCACCTCGTTGATGAGCTCTTTCCAGCATTGTCTCTTACTATCCTTGATGGCTTTGTTCAATGATCGACGGGCTTTTTTGTATTCTGCGACCAGCTCCGCAGAGTTAGGTCGTCGATAGCCACGCTGGGATATTCTTCTTTTCTTTAGACACTCTTTCCGAAGAACACTGATGTGGTCATTCCACCAGTGCACTGCCGGGCGTTGGCTTATGCTGTGTTTCCGGACCATACTGGCGTCACAGGCCTGGACAACTCTTTTCATCAGGTCCTTGGTCATTTCTTCTGCGGATCCAGTAGTAATCGGTTCACTATTAAGGGCTATTACCAATGTGTTTGTGTCAAAAGGCTTCACTTTCCATCCAATGGTATTGAATGACTTGATTGGTCTTCTTGTATTCCGGTCATGTGATATTTCCCAGAGAATTGCCTTGTGGTCACTGGCTGTGTAGATATCCATCACCTTCCAGTCGTATTTCCCACTGATGAGGCTGCTGCTGACGAAAGTGAGATCTACGATAGAGCTTGCTTCTCCTTTAGTATAGGTTGGCGTATCACCACTGTTGAGCTGGACTACATCTAGTGTAGAGAAAGCTTCTAGGAGTGCTTTTCCTCGTGCATTTGTCTGCTTGCTGCCCCAGTCTACTGCCCAGGAGTTGAAGTCACCGGCAATCGCGACCGGATAATGCTGCTTGGCGTCCTCGGTCAGTTTGTCCAAGAATTCAGTGAATTCAACAATGGATAGGCTAGGTGGTGCATAACAGCTGTAGAAATGGATGCCGTTAACTGTTGCTGCTACAAAGCCGGCATTATCATTGTTAACTACACTCTGGAAGGGATGCTTACCACAAGACCAGATGACAGCCTTGGTGGTGCTGTCAGATTCCCAAGGCTGGGTATTCAGATATCTGTATGGCTCTGCTATCATTACTAAGTCTAACTCTAGTTCTCTTGCTGTTTGCATAAGCAGATCATGTGCAGCTTCGCAATGGTTTAGGTTTAGCTGCAATATCTTCATGTCTGTTTGTTTGTTATCTTCTGGAGTGCCTCTTTAAATACTGGGCACCTGGATGCGCCGGCATGATGAGCCGAGTTCTCCGCACTTTGATCCGCGCATAATACACATTTCGCTGGGTTTTTGCATTCAGCAATCTTGTGTCCCTCTTGTCCGCACCTAATACATAGCTTAAACCGATCCACATTGCTCTTGCACTGGGATCCAAGATGTCCAAAGTGCCAGCACTTGAAACATTGGATTGGTCTCCTCGTAGCTCTGATTCGGCAGTTGGCCCAGCCGATCCGGACTTTACCGCTTCCTGTCAATATCTTCCGCGCTGCAGCTGCTGGTAGTGTCACAACAGCTGTCTGAGTACCTCTGTAGGCCTTATGAATCTTAATTGTCCCTATCTCGCAGTGGTATCTCGCAGGTTTCTCCGATTTCCGTTTGCAAGGCAGCCTGAATATCCTCCTTGGTTGTGGTACCGTCAAGATCTCGGATTTCGACGTCTTCCTGTGGCCCTTTGCAGATTACCTTCGCGTCTTCTTGGAGGATGTCCGCGATGGTCTTCTGTAAGGCTTGGCCTCGGTCAGCGCTCTTCCTCGAAAGCGTAATCAGCAAGCTCCCGGTCCTAGTTCTTTGGATCTTATCCACTGTAGTACGGACCTGTTCGTCAGGGACGTCCTGCTTTATTTGCTTCAGAATTTCGGCATACTTTGCCGTCTCTGCGGGGCGGATGATCAGTGCGTCCGGCCTGATCCGTTTGCGCGGTTCTTTCCGATTAGGCTCTGGCCTGGACTCCTTCGGCGGTTGCTTCTGGAGCTTTTCTACTGCTTGCTCTCTCTTGGACTTCCTTGACTGGACTTTTTGCCATTCATTCACCTCCTTTTTTCCGCCGTTCTGTGTTACCGCGTTTTTCGGGGGACTTGGTTTAAGGTCCTTCTTCTTCTTAGTACGGCTGGTCATTGAGTCTGGGGAATTTCGTTCTTTCCTTTTCCCGGGCCTGATATCAGTTCCAGTTTCCTCTCCGTCTTCGACAACTGACTCGACGTCACCCTCGCCACCTGTGTCCATCTCCTCGACAAACGTGTCGGCTTTTGCTGGTGAAACCGCTGTCACACTCGTCTTCATCACGATATTACCGTGTTGTTGTTGGATCTCCTGCCATTCTTGGTCCAGTTTTTTGAACCTTCTCAGGGCACTGCAAATGTTCGTCGACTTCGACTTGATCTCCTTGTGGACATTTTGCTTGGTTTGGAGAAAGTCCTGCAGTCCACTGACTAGCTTCTCCAGATGTGCCAGCGCATCTGTCCTCTTCATCTTTGCACTAAGTAGCAGTGCGTCTTGCTGGGCATGAGGCCTGTTTTCACTCTTGTTTGTTTCCTGTGCATTACTCATACTTTTTAATTTACCAGCGCATCGTACGGAGTGGAGCGGGTTGCCATAACTAGGAACGGGTGTACCCTCGGAGATAGTACTCCTACCCCAGTTCCCTGAGGCCTAGCCGACACTTAGCCAGTCCCGGAATACACAGACGGACTAGACTCGCTCGGAGCGGTGAAGATTCCGATCTCTAACACTCACTGCGTACTTCCTGATCAAGGCCCGAAGTGGCTGGCTCCTGATCCACTGCTGCAACTTACACCTCGGTAGAGCAAGCTCACATCAGCCGTGGCCTGCATCGTCGGAAACTACGATACAGGTTCCGGTCACTCCCAGTGGGTCACAGCAGAGAACGATCGTCTTGTTAGGTCAGTTAGTGCGACCAACCCATTAAAGGGGAGTTTTGTCCACGGGAGCGTATTTTGTTTGGTTATTTTGCTTGGCTCCTACCCGCTGTACCTCATCAACTAAGAGATTAAGTGTCATCCAAGGACAGCGAGCGTTCTCCCATCCGCTCGGGGAGACGCGCCCGGTAGCAGTATCTCTTCTGCCCCGAGTGTGTGTGTGTGTGTGTGTGTGTGTGTGTGTGTGTGTGTGTGTGTGTGTGTGTGTGTGTGTGAACCTCCTATAACTTTTGAACGGTTTGACCGATTTCATCGCGGTTGGCACCATTCGAAGAAGCTTGACCAAACCTAGATTTTAAATACAAATTAAACCCATTGGAATCGGTAGATTTTAAGAAATCTCAAAAAAACTATAAAAAAAAAATTTTTCTAAATGTGGTTTTTTCGGAATAACTTTGAAACGGCTGTACCAAGTAATTCCGAAAACTAATCAGCTTTTAACATTTGAAAACCACGTCGATCGCTGCTAACCCGGTCAAAATCGGTTGGTTCGTTTAAGAGATATCGTGAACGAAAGAAAACCGAAAAAAGTGTTTTTTCAAAATTACTCCGAAATTCCTAGATAGATCAATTCAAACTTAAAATTTCTTTAGGAGGCTGAAAAAACTGCGTCGAATGCCGTCATTCGCGTGAAAATCGGTGGATTCATTCATTCAAAAGTTATTGCGGTTTGAAACTTCAAAAAATAGTGTTCTATGAAACTTCTATCAGACTTTTGAGCTTGAAGAGCTTAATAGCATAGAAAAACCATCTCTCTGAGCTCGGAGAGCTCAAAAATACCCCTAAATTGTATTTTTGAGCTCGAAGAGCTCAAAAACATCATAAGTGCAATTTTAAGTGCCTAGGTATGGAATTAGCGGGAAGTTGCAGGGATGGCCTTTAAGGTCAACCGTTTTCCTAATTTTTTAATTTTTCGTTCACGATATCTCTCGAACGAATCAACCGATTTTGACTGGATTAGCAGTGATTGACGTGGTTTTTTAAGGTTCAAAGCTGATTAGTTTTTGAAGTTGATCGATAGAGGTTTAAAAGTTATTCCAAAAAAACATTTGAAAAAAAGTTTTTTCTTAGTTTTTTTGAGATTTCTCGAAATCTATCGGTTCAAATTCACAGGAAATCTAAGTTTGAGGGAACACATACACACACAGACATAGTGATAACATCGTGGGGGTAGTCAGGGAAACTTCCTGTGAACTTAAAACGTGGATATCTAATGAAAGCTCGATTTTTGCAAAACGGGGTAAAACTAATAACTTTCCGATTTTCGAAAAACTTCGATTTTTTTAGCAGGAAGTTTATAATCTCAACTTGCAGGTCTGTCATATTGAATTATAATTCTCACTTCAGCACAAACTTATTTACTTTTTTTAAGTTATAAGTTATAAGTGATAATAACTAGGTATAAGTAATTATTATTTCTTTCTTTATTGCAGCAAAATTATAGTAATCCTTTTCATTTTTCAATAAATAATAGAATATATTTTTGTGTAAATAATGAAACTGTCATGCAGTTATGCGACAAATAATTTTCTATGTCAACAAAAAAGCTCTAATGCAGTTAATTTTGTTACATTAGATTTATAAAGAGGGAAGAGGGAGAAAGGTTAGTATATATTTTGTTGAAAAATAAAAATGAAAACGACTAGTAATTTAATCTTAAAGATTTTATTATTATTCTTCACTAAATTCTATATTTCTTCGCGATTTATACAATTATTATTATGTACTATTTCAGTATGCACCTCAAATAGATATACAGATAATAAATATATTATTTGAAGCAGTCACTTGAGTGATTGCGCCCAAGTTCGATTTGTGCTTAATTATTGTTAGTTATCAAGTAAAAATTTTCTTATCAATTTATTATTATTTAATAAATTAATTATTACATTATGCGACACCAATGAACGACTTTAGTTATTAAAAATTTAATTATTATGTATAGGCAAATTTCCAAGGCAATTTTTTTTTTCAATTTTTACACGGAATCGAGCGGGACGTCATCACTTATAATTATTTCTTTACAATGTTTGTGATATATGCTTGAAATCGGAAGATTTTACTGAGAAAGATAAATTTTTAGAGAAGAAATACCGCATAACACAATATACTCATTAATTCATTACAATTGATTTACAAAGCATTATTACACATGCATACACATTTCTTTCATTCTATAAGTTACATTTTTATTTGATTATCTCAATTTGATAGACATTAATGGAAATAAATTAACAAATTCTCTGTTCTTAAAAACTAAACCCCAACCATTGAACTTTAATTTCGAGTTAAAATAATTTGTTTTTCGCAACCAAAAAAAAAAAAATAAATAAATAATTTCAAACAAACTTTAAAAATTCTAAAGAAAAAAATCAAAATATTTTTCTGTAAAACCAAATTTTAAAAATCAAAGTTTTGTGATTTTTAATTAAAATGAGTATTAAATTTGACGTCATTTTAAAAATTTTTGAGAAAGGTTTAACAAAAAATTTTTCCTCGAAATTTTTAAAATTTTCTTCAGAAAAAAAAATATTCAATCAAACATAAAATATTCACACGGTTTAATTTAAAAGAAAAATTTAAAATTAAAAATAGACATTAAAACTTGTTTTTTAACAATGTTTTTACAATCAAGTTAATTTTTTTTTTTATAGTCAGGTAATAATTTAAATTGATAAATTGCTTGTTTATAATTTTTTTAAAAAACTTCAAAATATCAGACTAATTAAAAAAATAAATCATTCGATAATTTCTAACATAGCTGAATACAACTACGTATCAATTAAACAATACTTTAATTTACTTTACAAAATAGTAAATAAATAAAATCATTAAAAAATTTTTTTAATTCAATGTCTATTAAAAATACCTATTCCTTTATAATAATTTAATACTTTTAGTAAAATATAAATTCTGAAATGACATTTGCAAATCATTCAAAAATAAGTATATGTAACTCGTATAAAATAATATCAATCAGTGACGCAATATACGGAAACTTATATTACACTAAAAATAAACATTTACGACTTACATTATCGATTTACAAGTTTATTAAAATTAATTACTATTTATTATGATTATTTTGTTTTTACATAAAATGACTCACATGAACGTTTCGTCAATGAAAATTTACTTACAATTTATTTATAATTATTTCATTATTTCCGGTGTAAATTTTCATTAATGTTTACAAATTATCGTAATTATTTTATTATTAATTAATTATATCGTAACGCTCAACATTACTTAATATTGTTCACTGTACGTTCAACGATTTAATATTCAATTTCTTATTAATTAATTATTTCAATTTTTCGCATTTGTTAATTTCTAAAGCCGAAAATCAGTCTTTTCATAAATTAATCAATCAATCAAGTTGAACTGTACATTGATTTGCATTTAAAAAAAGGAATTAAATAAATTAAAAAAAAAAATTAAAATAAAAAACTCCTTTCCTTTTTTTAATTCACGCACTGATTTGAACAATATTGTTTTTTATTATACAGGCACTCTATTTTTCGGAAGTATTGTAAATCTAAGTACTGCCTTAAAAAAAAAAAAAAAAAATAATTTATTAAACGCTTGTAAAATATCATTAAATTGATTAATAGTTGAGTTAATCTCAATTGGAATTTGAACAAAATAAAAAATACTATTTCGTAATAGAGTTAACTTAATTAAATTACATTAAAGTTAAGCGTGATGACCAATAATAATACATAAATTAGGAATACGATTTTATAAATTATGTAACCTTGTTTTGTTACGTTTACACATGTTATGAACATGCGAGAATTAAAAAAAAATTTCGACTAGCTGCATGTTCCGCAACAAAGAATAAACTTGCTTCAAGTAGTGATATTTAATTATTTTATCGAATGAATATCGTTATTTTCATAATAAAGTAAAAGACCCAATTATTGACACTTGCAATTTTATTTTAATTAAAAAAAAAAAAAAAACAGTCAACTCCAGCAAATTAATAAATACTATTTGTAAATTATAAATTTTTAAATAATTGGTTTTTTGAGAACATTTTATTTTCTTAATTGGAATAAAATTGCAAGTGTCAAACAACTAGGCCGGTGTCCGTAACTGGGTCTTTTACCTTATTTATTATCTGTGTAATAGAGACACTTAAAATAATTATTCATCCATCTTTACAATTTTATAAAATTATGACTGTATAAAAAAAATTGACTATACAAAATTAACAATTGAAAATTTTATCTACGAGTTAAGAAATTTTAATTACAAAAATGAGGAGCTGAAATTTGAAAGGTGATTATTTCAGAAATTATAGAATTTTTAAATCTTGATCAATTCAGAATTTTTTAGTGAATTTCAAATGATAACGGTAAATGTTTTGATTAATATTTATGAAATATAGTTTTCATTGTTGAATTTAGTTATTAAATTGAGGCTAAATTTATTAACTTGAAGACATACCGCTTGTTCTCACGTTGTTATAAATATTTTTATTATTATCAAGTACTATTCTGAAAAAAATTGAAAAATTTACTTTTTTTATAATCTTAGGTACAGATGGTCCTAACGATACGGATGGCATAGAACTAATACCCTGATGAATTTATTTTTTCTTCATTTTTCATTCGTTTTTTTACTTAAATAAATATTTGTTGATATAAATTAAGTTGTGGAGTGATAATTTCTATTGCCTTTGCAACTTTTTTTTTTTTTTTACTCTGACCTATAATTGATAATAAATCGAAAAAACATACGCCCTTATGACTTTAGAAAAATTTTTTCTTAAAACCATAAGGGCGTATAACAAAAAAAATTTTTTTTTCGTTTTTTCCATAGATGTTCGTGCTTTCAACATTTTTTACATTGATTGGAGCAAAAAAATTTTTTTATACGCTTTTTCGTTCTGCAGAACCATAAGGGCGTATATTAACATCTGTTTTGAAATGAATAATTTAATAATTAAATTCAACAATGAAAACTATATTTCATAAATATTAATCAAAAAATTTACCGTTATCATTTGAAATTCACTAAAAAATTCTGATTTGATCAAGATTTAAAAATTCTATAATTTCTGAAATAATCACCTTTCAAATTTAAGCTCCTTAAATATCACTGCTTAAAAAATGTTTTTCTCTGTAAGAAAGACTGTAAAACATAGACGAAAAAAAAAACTTAAATAAGCACCTTGTTTATCATGAATAGCAATAACTAAATTTATGTATTATTTGCAACTGAATCAGAGATATTAGAATCCTTAGGTGGTCTCTGAGTTTCTAAATCTTGAATAACTTGGACGTAGTCATTTACTTTTTTTAAAATTTGCTTTGGTATGACATCCATCTGTCTTTCTTCTTCATCATCATCATTATCACTATCATCATTTGCTTTTTTTTTCTTAATATCCGACTGATAGTTAATTTCATTGGTTTTTCTTTTACGCTCATTGTCAGTTCTCGTGTCTACGTCATTAAATTTGATGATTTCAACATGCCTAGTAGCGTCATCACAATCAGTGCTAGTGGTGGCGGGAGTTTGTGGTTGGACAATTAAACCGTCATCTGTTTTGTTGCTGGGGTTTATCGAGACATCAACATAGCACATCTTTTCAGGTTCAAATGCCGATAGACTGTTTTCATTGTGACTGGGTGTGTCGTAACAAGGCGTTGAACTCGGCGCGTAAACATTTTCCAATTGTTCGTAATGACTACTCATTGATTCGCTGCTGCGTTGACTCAAATTTGACAAATTTCCACTTTGTTTATTAACTGGGCTCTTGTGTATTGGAAATAAATCACGCTCAAATGCGCGCATCTCGGAATCTTTCTTCTCTTGCGCTCGGGCTACGAAACGCGTCATCTTCGACGGTGATGGTGCTGCTGAAATTGGACGTGACGGGGGACTTGTTCCGGCTTTTTTGAATAGTTGTATTGGTCGCTGGAACCCTTTTGATGGGTGCGGGGGAATTGAGACTACTTCGCACTGAGTGAATCCTACTTCGGGCGATATCAAATATTGGGTGAATTTTTGAGGGAAGAATTCTATGCTGTGATAATTTCTATAAGTTCGTTCCTAAAGAAAGAAAAAAAAATTATTTTATTTAAAGTTTTTATTAGATGACTACGGTGAGTAAATGAAATTAATAATACTTACGGTCAATCCTTTCTTCTTCCCATAACTTGGCCAACCTTGCGCCTCTAATACTAGAACCCCACCGGGACGCAACTGTGCGTGCATACGCTTGAATGCCAGTTTCAATCCAGCGTCACCGTGATTTAAATGAATCCATTTGGTGATTGACAGACAGAGAATTGTATCGAATTGTGGTTGTTCGGACTTTAATAGAGAATCATCTTCGAGTACATAGTTACCCTAAACAAAAAAAAAGATCATTATTAAATTGAGTTCATTTTTTTTTTTTTTTATTTTCTTCAAGTAAATATTGATCAGTTTTATCTTAATAAAAAAATTAGAAGTTTTTTTTATAAATTCTTCACAAACTGGTTCCTTAAAAACAAAAAAATTATCGAATGTTCTTTTTTCAATATCAAATTTATAAAACTGTGATTAAACTCACACAGAAAAAAAGGTTCACTTGAGCCAAAAAAATATTTTTCTTCCTAATTATTTTCCTAAGCGAAAAAAAAATTTTTTTTTGACACAAGAAATTTCACTTATTCCAACAAAATTTATTTTAGTCAAGAAAATCTTTTTGTTTTGAGAAAATTTAGCCTCTTGCTCCAAAAAATTTAGTTCTTGATAGAAGTAAATTTTCTTGTCTTGAGAAAATTTCTCTCTTGCTCTAAAAAATTAAAAATCTCGATAGAAGTAAATTTTCATTAATATTTTTATTGATTAACATGTCAAATAGGAAGATCAAATAATATTGAATCATTTTTTTTTCATTCAATATGTATAATTGCACGATAAATGTCAGGGACATTCCATAGTGACTGGTGGGACATTTGACTCTGGAATTCCACCAATTATAAGCTACAATTATGTGACTGAAACTTATATTATAGTAAAATTTATCTTATAATATAGAAGAATAACTAATTAACAACATCCCTTTATCAAAAACCTCCATTACTTATTAAGTTTCTCGTAATTATCATTTGACTGAGTGTGACTGGTGGGGCATCGAAAAATCCTTCTCTCTTACCGCGGTATACTTAAAATCCAATTTTAGTTCGACCACTAAACTGTTAAAAAATACTTCCCTCTCAATACAAAATTGATCCTACAAACATTCAATATTATGAAGAATTAGACTGATTACCTACGTAGAAACAATTAAAAGAATTTTTTTTATTGTGACTAGTTGGACCGGCATTTGTGACTGGTGGGACAAGTGCAAAATGTGTACAAAAGTTGTTTATTAAAAAGACTTTTATATTATTTCAACCTTAGAAACATTATTGTTTATATATTTAACTATAAATTATTTAGTATAATTAAAAAACACAAATAAAGGATTTAACATGCTGACAACAGGATCTTGATAAACTTAGGGGTTAATTAATAACGAACATAAGAAAATTTGTTCTTAAAACTATAATAATAAATATGTTAGTTAATAATAAACATAAAATGAATTTGTTCTTAAAACTGTTAAAACAACATTTGACCCTGATACAAGTTAGTACGGCTGAAAAGTTACTAGGAGAGAAAAATCGATTTTCTTATTGATTAAAAAAAATTTTCTTTACAAATTAGTAAAATATAAACTTTTAATAATAAATTAAGACTAAATTAGAATGAATTAGATAAATTTTAGTCATTTTCCCCATTTCGCATGGAATGCCCCTGTCAATTCTTCAAAAAAAAATTTTTTTTTGAAAATCTGATAAAAAATAACAATATTGAAATTTCTTATCTAAATCGTTTTTCTTGACATAAAACTTTTGTTAACATTAAAAGCTTTAATACAAATCGAAAATTTTACTTTAAAAAACTTTCATGATTATTATCGTAAATTAATTGTGAAGTGAAATAATAAAAAAACAAAAATCCGGTGACTATCAGTTCTTAATTTAATAAAAATATTTTTCGCATTATGAGGCGTGGAATAAAATTTAAAGAACTCACTTGTACAAATGTAACATTATAAGGAAAGCCTTTATCCTTGTTTTTCTTGGTGAAACCTGGTACATCAATAGGACCATAAGTGATGGGCATGGACATCGGAAAGAAACTAGAATCACAATCATTGCTAGTACCAGCTTCATCATCATTACCAGCCGGTGATCTAGCACAGTTGACATAATGTTTGATATTACTTCTGGCGATCCCAATCAGCTTACGATCAATATCAATCCCCGTAACACTGCGTGCTGCTAAATGTCGTGCTACTGACAAGGTGATATGTCCAATATTACACCCGATATCAAGAATATCTTTATTATAAAAGAGTTCTCTGCGTTGTGCAAAGACCGTCAGCCGAGGATCTATTTCCATATTGAAATTGCGATATCCATAATAGCGATCATAATTACCGAACTGATAGCGCGCATTTTTCGGCTTAAATTTGGGAATTACTAATCCATCTTGTCCTTTCTTTTTTTTGTCCTGGTTAGGTCTGTGAGCCGGCCTTATCTTCCAAGCACCGGGTTGGGGAATTACCGGGCTGACTATTTTATCTTTGATGTCCACCTTGCGCAGCCGCTTGTCTTTGGGTTCCATGTCCAATCCCTTTAGTCGCAATTTGTTCTTGTCTTTCTGGGGACTTTGGGTTTCAACGCTTGTTTCTTTAGATTCTTTGTTGTCCTTGAGCTGCTGCGTCTGCTGATTGATTGCAAGCTCGTTAGCTTCCTGTAATTGTAATACCTTGTCTTCCTTAGATGGCTGCGAGGGCACTGTGATCGCAGCGACAGGTAATGCTGGTAATGAAGCTGCAAGCGACAAAGTTGGTACTGCTGGTTCTGCAAATACCATTTCCGCCGTTATGATTTCAGTGGACTCTTCATCTGGAACTACTGAAGTCAATGACATATCTAAGGTCACCATAGCTGCTGTTGGTGCTTCAGTGGAAGTTGGAGTTATTACTGGCGTCGTTGACTCCGTAGACGCTTCTGATGACGAAGAAGATATTGTTACAGTGGCTTTTGGGTTTGATGATTTGAGCAGAGTGAGCTCATCAGATTTTAGCTCCGTTGTTTCGCTGCCGCTGTGACTTACATCTTCTTTTCCAGATCCCGATGAAGCGCGCTTGCGTTTTCTATTGCGCCGCTTTGAAAACTTCTTTGTTGGTGATATCAATTGCTTTTCATACTCGTCGTCATTGCAGTTGCTTAAATTGAGCGGGTCATTTATATTCGGGGGTATTATTACTTCGATTGTTCCCTTACGGTGTTTTGGTGTTGGTAATGGACTTGATTTAGGCGTAACAGCATTCATAGCACGATTTATTTCTTCATCTTGCATACTGTTTAAATTTAATGGATCACAAATATTACCACCGAGTAAAAATTTTGTTGGAGGGATTATTCCCCCATCTTTTTTTCGCCTCTTGTACGGCGGAAAAAATTTATTTGTATTTCCGCCGGTGAAACTTTGTGATCGTTTACGGTTAAATTTAAAGTGACGCGATTGATTAAACATTTTACGAGTTTTTTCATTTTCTTTTTTCCCCACATGACCGACTTTTGATGTGCGATCTACTTGAGCCGACGACATTTTTTTTTATTGCTTTTTGTTTATCTGGAATAGAAAAAAGATAAAAAGTTAGTTCCTATATACGTGTTTTATTATTTTACTTGGGAAGTTTCGGTATTGAACCTTAAGTTATAGTTACCAATTATTACAAGGTAATTAGTTCTTAATTAAATCAACTTATTCGATTATTTGTAGTAATTAAATTCCTAATTTTTAATTAAGTATCAAATATTTGATTACGCCATTGTTAAACGAAAATTGAATTTTTTTTTCTTAATGGCTTTATTATTATTTTAAGTAAATATTCAGATAAAATTACATTGAAATTAAAAAGACGAATAAATATGCAAATAACTTTTTGCTCTAAGGCATAGTAATAGTTAAAATTTAAGAAACAAAAAAAATTTAATCAAAAAAAAAAAAAAACCCCAATTATTATTTAGCTTTTTATTTATTTTTTACTTATTTCAATGATAATTAATATACTAAAGATAAGAAAACTTTTAAATTATTTTTTTTAATGATATATTTTTGGCCTTTATTGGAGTGATAAATTAAGTTATTTGTTAAAAAAAATTCAACTTGAAAAAATCTATAAACTAGATTTTACATCATTTTATTGTTACTCTCTTTAACAGGCGAGACCATCTTTTTCTCGCTTTGCTCTCACAGAGTTTAACGGAACTATCTCTGTCGCACTCCCAACAGCAGAGCGATTGCAGTTTCGATTGGTTTCACGAAACAAATGAAATTTTTGAAAAAAAAAAAACGCTTTGTGGTGAAATAGTTTATTAAATTATCTATTATCTCTAAGAACGTTTTTTCAAAATTTCCATTCGTTTCACTAAGCCGATTGAAACTGCAATCACTGGTCTCGGCTGTTAAGCAGTAATATTTTTTTATCAGAAATATAAAATTTAATTTTGACTCCTTATAATTTTCAAATTTATTAATTTCTACATAAAATATTTTAATTTCAGCTAATTAAAACTCAAGTGAAAACAAAGAATATCTGTACATCAAAAAAATTGTATTCTATTGAAAAATGATTCAGGAATTACAAATTTAAACAAAAAAAATTTTTTAAGCGAAAATTTGAAAAATTCTAGTGTGATTTATCAAAATTAAAAAAAAATTGTTGTTAATGTTTTTGTAATTCAAGATATTATTATAAAAAATGTTATTCTTTTTGAATTTAAAATAAATTTTTACATTTTTTTCTGATTAATTAATAACTAAAAATGATATGAAATAATTATTAAAAATAAAAAAAAAATTTTTGACTTGCAAAACTAAAAAATTTTTTAAATTGTAAAAATTTAATTACTAAACGGAATGAATAAAAAAATGAAAACTAAAAATATACCTGAAAAGAAAAAAAAAGTTAATGATTGGGATAAAAATTTTTTAAATGATATAATTTGTGATATAAAAATAATAACAATAACGATAATAATATAAAATATAAAATATAAAACGAATAGTAAATTAAAAATGATAGTTAAGTAGTAATAGGCGATAAATTACAATAAAATAATACAAGTGAGAGAGTTTAGTAGTGTGATGTGTTGATGAATAACATTGATGTTGACGAAGACGTGAATTTATGTAAAAATTTATCGTTCCCGCGTCAGCACATGCGCAGTAAGTAGTTTACACAGTCAGAAAGCGGATTGTAAGTAATGTCTAAATCTATTATTCCTTATTTAATAACTTTATGTTAGTATTTTTGTAAATTACATACCTTTAATTTATTGTAGGTCGAATTCAGATCAATATTGCTGCCCTCAATGGTTCCATTAAGCACAATAATACGGCATTACAGGTTAATATGCGACACTGAGAGTTTTAACGACACGATGTACGACCATCAACGATGGCGAATAGTTGCTTGAGATATAATATTCACTGGCCTGCTCTTTCACCACCATTTTCCATGTGGGTAGCGCTCGTGCGCTCGAGACTAAATTATTCGGGTATTTTCGTAAATATTCGGATTCCCGCTTTATTTCGGTCAATCAAATTATTTATTTTTTATTACTTAGATAATATTTATAGATACAGCGGAAATTAGTCAAGATCGCATTAATTTTTTAGAAGAACAAATTATATCAAGAAAATTTTTTTAATTATGGGTAATTTTTTAAAATGATAATTTATCTGCACGGACAAAAAATTTTCTATAGTTATGTATGATTATTATGTATCGTTTTATGATATATACTTAATTCCGCAGATACTTAATAGTTTTTTGGTTTTGTTTAAAAAACTAATTAGTTTCAAAAAAATAATTTTTAAATGCAATTTAATTTAGCAGATATTTGATAATTTTGAGAATTTTTTTATCAAATAAATTATGCCAAAAAAATGAGAAAAAATTAATATTTAGAAATTTTATAAAATTGAAAATGCAATTTTTTTTTAAATAATTTTTTGGAATGAATTTGTTTGTCAAAAAAAATTAAAAAATGGTTAAGTGACTGCTAACTTTAATGTCATAATTTTTGAAAATTGTGTTAATAGATTAAAAAAATTTCTACGTGTAGAATTTTTAGACAATTTTTTTCTAATAATTGTTTTCTATTTTCTATTTATATATGGTCGCATGAACTAATACTTGATTGATTAAAAAAAAAATGAATACGATTTACATATTTAGTTATTTTGTCCAATAAAAAAGTCTGTCACAGTTTTGGTGATAATAATTTATTTTTTGAGAAAATCGTTGAAAAAATGTATAAAATCATGAAAAAGCACAAATTCTTGTTAAGACTTTTTTGATGATACCAAATTTAACTATAAAAAATTCCTTTAAATAAAGATATACCTATTAAAAAATTTTTCTTAGTCACATAATTTTCATCATATCTGCACCGAAAATTTAGACTTTCTCCTTTGTTTTGTGGAAAGAAAGTGCGACTTTTATCTTATGGAATAATATATACAATAAATAAACAGTTTGAAATTTGCACTAACCTTCCCACAAAAACAAAAGCACAAGTTTAAACTTTTGGTTACAAATATGATGAAAAATAGAATGCGCGCCAGCGAGAGAAGTAGAATATCCAAATCTCGCCTTTGACTCAGGTGTCCTACGTCCCTCTCTCGGTGCGTGATATATTGTTTTGACTTATAATCACATTCACACATACGAAATAAAATAAGTAAATAAATAAATGGCGTTTATCGCGAAATTCGAATCTATTTAGAACTACTTTAAAAACTTATCATAATAAAATAACTATAGCTGAAAAGCATATGAAAATTAAGTTTACCGACATTTAAAAATTTTTAGAATTTTTTTTTTTTTTGAAAAAATTATTACAAAAAAAGAAGAAAAAAAATTTTATTTGTCAAAAACTTGAAAAATTTTAAGTGCAATTTTTAGAAGATATTTTTTTGTTCCAATTTAATAAATGAAAAGAAACAAAAAAATTAGAAACGTCGGCTAACTTTAGTATTATGAAAAGCATATAATATGAAACATTGTGAAGACACAATTTCAAGTTATGACCTTTCCAATGATTTATTTATTTATTTATTTATTAATCAACATATGCCTATCGGCAATATACATCAACAGAGAGTATTAAAATTAAATAATATTAATTTAAGAAAGAAATTAATTAGAATTTAATTAATCAAAAAAAAAAAAAAACGAAAAAAAAGTCTTTGTAATTTATACATAAATGAGCAATTATTTTTTTATATTTGACATATATGCACTGATGGTACTAAATTTAATTTAAAAAACTTATTTTATCATATAAATACACCGAAGACAAAATTTTTCTCATTATCTTAATAATATAAATTATCAATACATATAATGATATTCCAGTAAAATTTTAATAAAGTTCCGTAGTAACGTTTTAATTTTTCACGAGTAACTAACCAGACCAAAAGAGGCAACTTGCGAAGCTTTATTGAGATTTCACTGTACCTACTACATGTTAATTGCTCGCTCTGCTGGACTTTAATTGAAATTTATTGGTTTATTATTTTTTATTTACTTTTTATGGAAAGGAGTATCGATGACATAAAAATAACATAAATTTAAAATAATAACTTTATTCATTGTTAGATAATGTTCTGTATTTAAATACAAAATTATATTATAGTACTCCATCTATAAGATATTTTAGCTGTCTCAATTTTTTCATTAGTTCTGAACAAGAGAAAAAAAGATAATCTGTTATATCTTGGAGAAGGAATATTGTACTCTAAAACTGAAAAAAATGGTATTTACATATTATTATAATTTTACATGATTATACTAAGCGACATGATAACATAAAACTATAAAAGAAGTCTTAAAAAAAAAAAAATTTAATGAAGTACATAGTACAGAATAAAATTTTTTATCTTCATAATTTCCGATAAATATCTCTCACGCGACAAATAAACAATTCCGACCAAGCGGGAGTAGCATTCAATGATTCCATAACCATTTGCACACTTACAGCTGGGGTCCTATTACGCTTTTGTGTTTTATAGCATTTGGCTTATATATATACTCAATTAAACATCCATTAAATTTAATGCTAATGTGACGTGATTAAATATAAGAACTTGAATTTTTAGCGTTTTTCTAATTTTTTTACATTAAATACTACACCGTAAAAAATTTTGCGTCATTGCGTCAAAAAATTTTGTGTTAAATATTTAACACTTTTATGTGTAAATTTAACATTTATTCTGTTACATCAAACAAAAAAGTGTTAAATATTTAACGTAAAAATTTTTAGCACAAAATTTTTTGACGCAATGACGCAAAATTTTTTACTGTGTAATAAGCGATATCATTCGATTTATCTATTGTTTTCGATAGGTACGATATATTACACAATGTATCAATATTATATTATGATGTGTACAATGTTAAAAATAGTAATAATAAATTACACTTTACATTATATCTATCGCATAAAAAAATGCAGCTATAGACAGATAGTTTAAACTTTATTCCTTGCTAAGAAATAGATTGCACGTTTATACACGTATATATTTACCATCTGTCTTCTTTAACTTTGCTATTCTAACACCTGTGTAACGTTCGTAAGGTAACTTTTAGTATTCATGTCAATAACTTCTTAATCAATGACTTTGATACCAGCATTGCTCTTGACAATCCGGATCTCCGACTTAACACTGGAAAAAAAAAAAAAATCACATATTTATATTCTTATTATAAAACTCTATCGAATTTATGAGATAAATTTTACCTAAGTTATATTGATTGCTTACTGTTCAACAAAATAATCTTCCGCTGAAAAAAATTAAGATTATTTTCATTTAATGACTTGTGTTTTATTGTTTTATTATAACTTTAATTATATGATTTTGAGTTTTAAATTTTCATAATAATATGGCTTACACTATACAATACTCACCTAAAAGTTTTGTAAAAAAAAAAACTCACAAAAATTTTTAATGCTCGTCCTGTACTTCAAAATGACGGAGCATAAAGTTTATTAATTACAGCCGAAGGACTTACAAAAGTAAGGTCATAACGCAACAGTTGAGATTGTTACAAAAAAAAAATTACAATCGTAAAAATGTTTATTTCAAATTTATAATGGCCTGTATATATATGTTATCTGGACTTTATCAAAGGCGATTTAAAAAAAATTTATTAATACATTTAGATATGTACTTGAATAATGCCATAAAGCCGTCGTCGTTATGTATGATGTTAGAAATGGAAGATATGAGAAAAATTATTAAGGCTTTTTTATGGATTCTGTCACGAACAATCTCTGTCTTATGATTAAAATCTTACAATTTCGTGATTTTACTTTTAATTATGATTTGTTCCATTTATTTTTTAAGTCTGAAATATTCTAAAAGTTTTTCTTATTAACGAAAGATTTTTTTATGACTAAATACACAGAGAAAAAAATTCTTTTGAAAAAAAATGACCAATGTTGTAATAAGACATTAATTTATTAGAATTTTTCAACAATTTTATTTTTTAGCTGAAGAAATAAAAATTTTCTCTTAGTAACCTTCTTGTTGAAAAAAAAGTTTTCTAGATTTGGGGAAAAACAATTTTGAATGAAAATTCACAAGTTATCTATCTAAAATTGTTTTTTTCCAAATTAAAAAAATTTTTTTCAACACGAAAGTTACTGTGAGTAAAATTTTTATTTCTTCAACTAAGAAGTAATATTATTTAAAATTTTCCAAAATCATTTTTTGTCACAATGCTCGTTTTAACAAAAGTAATTTTTTTTTTCTCAGCGTATAGATTTTTACATCGACTATCAATCAAGAAAAATTCATATTATAAAGATATAATAGTAAGATCTTCATTATTCGATAACGTAAATTTATCTTGCCAATTACATGTAACACTTTTGAAAAAAAAAAAAAAAAAAAACAAAACGTAAGCAACATTCTTAAAAGATGAACGGATTAAAAATTCATTTAATTTTGATATATATTAATTCATATTAGTTTAAAGAAAATCAAATAATTTCCGTGTTATCCGAGCTATTGCGAAATCAAAAATGCTGACTAGCGCGTAAACAACAAATAAACTTTTTGTCTCCAGTATTTTGTGGTAAGTTTTAACAAGTTAAACATACTTTGATGAATACAGAAGTAAACATGCGGTTAGCAAAAATAAATAAATTCATTTATAGTTAGCTTGTTTATGCTTAGTAGCTTATGTTGTTTGAAGCTAATCTTATTTATTCTTGTTTTGTAAATTTTTTTAATATTTTCAATTCAAAAAACATTTTAATATAAAATAGAAAGGCCATTCGGCAGCCGAAATGGAAGTAGATTTCATAGTAAAAACTGTCGAAACAAACCAAATTATTGGTAAAAATTGATGCGGCTATGAAAAAAAAAAAAAAAAAAAAAAGAAACACTTTTAAAAAGCCAAATTTACGCAACATAAGTAAAAAAAAATTAGAGGTATTTAATCAAATAAAAGTTTCAAAATTTCAGTAATATCGAAAAAAAAAAAACCAATGCAACAGCAAATTTGATAAAAAGATAGCAGATTAGAATGTAATTTTTATTTGACATATACAAAAAAATATGAAAATTAAAGTTTATTGAAAGAGCTTTTAGGTAAATTTTACAGAAATTCATAACAATGTCGCATTCAAAAGTTATTCGATAAATAAACTGTAAAAAAGTGTATTTTTAAGATTTTGAAAATTTCAAAATCCTGTAATTTGAAAAACTACGTGACCGATTAAGCTCATATTTGAACTTGATCTTTGTATTTATCAGTAGAATAAATATACTGAATTTTATAAAGATCCGTTGCGAATTGTAGACACCATCGTTGTGACAAGCCGCGTTCTATATAAATATATGAATACATACACAAATAAACTTTTGAACCATATAGTTAGATTTCTATGGAATCTACTAAAAATATCATTCTAAAATCAGTTAACAAAATCGAATTTTTGTCATATCCAATAACAAAAATTACACTGATAAAAAAATTTACTTTATTCAAAAGAAGAAATCATGTATCCAGAAAAATATTTTTAAAACTTCTTCATTGAAGAATTTTTTATTCGATTCAATAAAATTCGTAAAAATAATTTTCTGATTCTAAAATTTTATTCCTTTTAAATTAAGTCAATTTTTTTAACTGTAATCTAGTGTAGTTCTTCATTTGTTATTGATTTCCACAATGCTCAGCATCAACAACACGAAATTAGCAGTATGTAAAATAACAACGCGACAAATCAATTACGTGATTTAAATTACAACCTGTCAACGTGTCTTATACTTTTCGTGGTTTAGGATTAGGTAAAAGCCAATAGGTTAAAAAAAAGTACCGTGTAAGTGTAGACTACATAAATTATACTACTCGCGATCTTATTACTTTTAATGGCTAAAAAAATATCGTATTTTGATCATAATAGTGTCGGGTTTAAAGTTTTTGAGTGCTACGATCTGGATAATTATGACCAGACACCAAAAAGCTCGCGGGTCCAGAAGAAATTGTTTGTTGACTCCAATGACACGGTCTTGCAAGAAGTAAGTAATTAATATTAACTAATGTACTAAAAAAATAATAATAAATTTTTCAATTTAGGTCTCCTGGAGTGAAGCGCGTTTTACAAACCGTACGTTTCATATAAATATTGATGCCAATAGCACCAAAACTCCTCCGATGATCAAGACGCCTTTTCAGCCGTTGGCTCCGACAAAACCGCGGCGATTCACTGATAAGACAGAGTTGAAGCCCAAAAAATTGGTCTTCAAAGATGTCGAAGAATCTGAGTCAGACATAGTAGACCTGTCCGTGATTTATGGGGCTAAAACTGGCGAAACAGTTCTTCATGACCGGCAATCATCTTCTTTGAAACAACCAACAGCAGCAATTAATACAAACGATTTGCGCATTAAAGTTAATCGGAAGAATATAAATGACAACAAGGAAAACAATATGCAATACCATTACGCTTATTTTGACGACAAAGATTTAAGTGGAAACAATAAATGTGCAGTTAAAAAAGGAGCCTTGACCCATAAGAAAAATTCAAATAAGCCTGGAGTCATAAAGCATTTAAGAGTATAATAAAGTTTTCTTTTTTTTTCGCGTGGTATTCTCTGCTCTTCTCTATCTCTGTTTATTAATTCGTTAGTTATGGCTTAATTATTGGAATACAGTTTCAAAACAATTAATTAATTCTCATATAATAATTTGTTGATGTAGTAATACGTGACAAGTAGGTATTGAATTTCTACTGGACTTTAATCGGAAAATAAATACTATTCTCAGATAAAATCGTTTGTTTCATTATGTTATGATTGTTTTTATTTTTTGTTGTACTCATGTAACCTAATTACGTGTTATTGCTATGCGTTGGTAAGATAAAAATAACCTACAAAAAAACTATTACAATAAAAAACATTGATTAAAAAAGTTCAATACGTTGATGGCTTCGAGCGCCGATCGGTAAGGTTAAGCTCTTTTTTCCTTTGGTCATTTATTTACTGTCAGCATAATTAATTTCTTCTTTATCTGTACGGATGTTTCAATTGTTGGTAAGACAGTAATTTGTTAAAGTAAAAACTTGATGATAAGAAAATTTTCTACCAAATTTAATGAATTATTTTTTATTGTATTGAATTCGAAATTTACTTCTAGAATAAAAAAATATACTTTGTTATTATAAAATATACGCTATTAATGAAGTATAGTTAAAAGAATACAAAAGTTTTGTAAAGAATCTTTATTACGTAGGATAAGTAATAACTTAGATCGTTAACGATAATTAAGTAAAGATAAAACGTAGGCTTTTTAATGGAAATTATAAGTTTTAAAATTTGGGAATTGTGATTATAAAATCGTTAGAAAAAAATTGTTTGATTGAGAAATTAAATTAAATGGAAAAAATACGAAAAAAAAATAGTCTTCGTACGAAATTGTTATTAAAATTCAAAAATTAAAATGAACAAAATTTAATGATAATTACAATGATTTTTTTTTAATTAATAATGAAAAAAGTTTTGAAAAAAATTTTATTTCTAAAAATGATAAAAAACTTGAAACATTTTTTGAAATTAAACGGAAAAAAAAGAGAAAAATTACATTACATAATGTAACGTGGCGCTTCATACACAAAAAAAAAATTAACTTAAATCAAGAAAAAAGTTCTTAAACCAAGAAAATAATTTTGAAGAGTTTCAGTGTCTTGGATCAAAACGAAAAATTCTTGAATTTTAAGAAGAATTTCTTAGTTTAAGAATTTTTCTACTCAAATCAAGAAGATTAAATTCTTCAAAATTATTTACTTGATTCAAGTAAATTATTATTTCTGTGTATAAAAAACTGGAAAAATTAGAATTTCAGATTGTAATTATTACAGATTTTGTAAGAATTACATGGTAAAATGTAAATATTACGTTGAAAGCTCTGAAAATTAACATTCAAAGTTTGAATTTATAAAAATGTTATTTAGACCTTCAACTTTGCTAGTTTTTTATATGAAGCGACGACTATTACTATTTATACTGTAATTTTTCTCTTTTTTTTTTCCGTGTAATTGTTTAGCGCAAATTTAGTTGTTAAATAAAATAAAAAAATTGTCAGATATCGGTTATTTTAAGTATCTTGATTATAAGAAAGCATACTATTGGAATAAATTATAAAATTGTGCTAAGAATTCTATAACACTCCGTAAAAACTATTATTTATAAATTAATAGTACAATTTTTTATTTGAATACAACAAAAACAAAAACAATAATAACTATTATTATTATTATCCTTTTAACTTGCGAACGATTTAATGTAATAGTTTGAAGCGACTGAGATGACCTTTAACTTTTGCGTTCGAGATACTGATTATTTAGGTCAAGTAATGAAATAAAACATTTTGATATAATACTGTTAATGATATTTATAGTACATGAATTAAACATGGATATTTTTTTAATAAACTTAAAACTGATAAAATAATTATGCAATACTTAACTAAATGTAAATAAATATTATCGCTAAAACTAAAACTATTGGCGTTAATAAAGTTTTAAAGCGACTTTTTACACAGAATTAGAAACCAAGAAATTTATTTAATTATTTAAAAACTTAATAAATTAATTAACACTTATAAAATCTTAAATATTTTAGGTATAAGACATTTTTAATCATTATGTTAATCGTCTAGCCATCAGGAGCGGGCAGGGTCATCAGGCCACTTTGACGTAAACGGATGCGATGAACCTATGCCCCTATGTTTTATATATGTATTATCATCTCTCTGATATTGCTTTTAAAAGTACGCCTATACAAATATATTTAATAAATTATTTACTTGCAATAATTAACAAAAATTTTTTTTTTTTAATTGCAAATGACTAGAATTTTCACAAAATAAAATTATCAATATAGTAAATTTTTTTGACAAAAGTTTAATGATTTAATTTAATTTAACAGATTATTTTTTTACAATATTATGAAGGAGAATGATAACCTCGGGTTGGTGTAAATGTAATATATGTATTTATGTGTGTCAACTCAACCAGAACACATATACTTAAGCAGTAACATGGTGAAATGTATAAATGTATGGCTATAATAAGAACAGAGCGTTATCACCCTTCTTTAAATGAAAAAAGTCTGGCGATCGTGTTGCTAACTACTTTACAATAACCTATGGGTTATCATTAATAATTTATACATACATATGAATTGTGAATTCAAGAATATATGTATATATACACTTCTAGAAATATACGACGTATTAAGTGAATTATGTATTTATACTATGTTGTAATCGACGACTGGTTAATTTCTAGTTTTTATTTTATTGACATATAATATAAGTATTTATAAAATTATTTAATTAATGGTCACTTTTTTATGATAACTTCGGAAAATAAACTATCATAAAAAATCAATGGTTCTCAGTGAGAATCATTCCTTGTAAAGATTGACGGTCAAGAAATTTTTTTTTCAATTTTTTAAAGCGTATAAATAAAATTTTACATATACATCATTGTTAGATGTTAAATGTTTTAAAGTCAATTTAAAGTAAAAAAATTTATTTTAGATAAAATTTATTAAGAATACAAAAAGTTATAAGAAATTTTTATTGGAAGTATAAACTAAAAAAAAAAAAGTATAAACAAATGTTATTTATTTTCTATGAAATTAGTAAAAATATCAAAGTTCAGAAAATTATTCCAGAGGTAAATTTATTTATTATATTTTCAATATTTATTTAATTTTTTTAAATTCATTTTTTCTTCCTTCCTATATATATTGATACTGCCATTGGTTAATTAAATATAAAACTGAAAAAAATATATATAGAAATTAATGACCACGGAATTTTATATTTTAAAAAAATATTAAAATTATTGACAAGTCATTTAAAAAAATGTTGATAAAAATAAAAAATTAATAGTCTGTATTAATTGAAAGAGTAATCAATTTTTTAGTATTTATACAAAATAGTATAAATTTCATTGTTAGGTGTTGACCGAAAAAAACATAGCTTAAAATAATAAATAAACTTAAAATAAATTTTACAAAAGGTATTGCTCAGTGTTGAAACGCAGAAATGAAAGAAAAAACATATTAACTTGTGGTATGATGAGGTCGTAATCTAAAAAACCATTAAGGCAAAAATAATTATCAAGGCTATAAGTTCTTCAAATGCCCGATAGATAAAATATAAAAAAAAATTATCAATCACAGTGTGAGTACTAAGTATACCTTTTTTTTATCAACTTATTGACGATCCCCGAGTCAAAATTAAAAAAATGATTTGAGCCTCTTGAGCTTCCTTTCTTTTGTTGTTGGGTTTGCATGGAAATTTAAAACTGTATTTTCACCCTCATCGGCCTAAAAATAGGCTGTTGAGGTCGAAATCACAGTTTAAAACTGTATTTTGAGCCTAAAGAGCCTACCTCGAGGGTCTGTAGGTTGTTTCCATCTTTTTATTTTTTAGAACATATAATATTTTTATAATAGCAAAAATTTTATAATTAAAAAACTGGACTTAGAAAATTTTTAACTTTTATCGTTTCAAAAAATTTTTTAAGTGTAGAGTTGAAATAAAAATTATGACTATTGTAATTGATGTTGCAACAATTGATCAATAATCCATAAAATATCCGGACGGTAATAAGCAATAACATCTCAACTTAAACTTTTTCTAATGTTTATCGTTAGCATATTCGGGTTTCTATATGGGGCATTTCATGCCAAATCGACCACTCTTGACCTCGATGATTTTCGATTTCCTGAAATTTTTGTATCTTTCTCTACCCTACTGAAAACAATTTAAAAAATTTTTTCAAATTTTTTTACCCAACCAAAAAAAAGTTACGAGTTATTTAAAGAAAAATATGTTTTTTTTTTTTGTTAAATAACCATAACTTTTTTGAGAGTTGACTTATTGGGATGTTTTCTTTTTTTAATTTTTGTTTTAAAATATACTTTTTAGAAAAAAAAAATCAAAATAATAATTTGGATTCATATTCTACGTTTTTTTTTTAACTTTTGGAAAAAAACGAAAATTTGGGGATGATGCTCATTTTTTATTTCCGATTTATTTTTTTTATAAAAAACCAGTATTTTCTGCGAATTTTCTAAAATTTTCAGAGTGGCATTTTTTTTCTTTTTATTGTCTTTTTTAGAAATGAAAAAAAAAATTTTTTTTTCAATGTTTGTTTTTCGTTATACCACTGAAAATTTTTCAGCAGATTTAGAAAACTTCAAAATCCGAGAAAAAAAATTTTAAATGACAATCATCGATAAGATAGGATTATTTTTTTTTTTTAAAACTATAGTCTGATAGTGAGAAAATACTCAAATTCTCCTGAATTTAGGATATCGATACTGCCATTCTAATACGTCGTATCCCACAAAATTTGACAAATTGACTTTTTTTGAAAAATGGAATCATAACAATATTATGCAAGTCATATTAAAATTTTAAGGGTCAAATAGTTTAATAACTATTTTTAAATAAATATTTTCATCTGTCAAATTCCATTTAATCAATGTTAAAAATGAATCGTTTTTACCGTTTGCTGTAAAATTTTTTAAATGTGGGATACGACGTATTAGAATGGCAGTATCGATATATAAATTATTTAAACGTGTAAAAAAATGAAATCACATTCCATTCAAGTCTACTGTTTATAAATAATTCAACAAAAATATTTTTTGCTGTGTAAATGAAAATAATTTCAAACAAATTTTGTTTGAAATTAATTGCCTCAAAATTTTTGAAAGTTCATGCGTTGCTCCAAAATGGATCAAACAACAATTTCATTTTTTTGTTGTTGCATGTAGTTTTGGAAAAAAAATACAAAAAAAAAATTGAATGCTTCTTTTAATTTTTTCGGCTTCATTGAAAAATAATAATCAAATCTTTGCGATGATTGTTATTTTTATTTTTTTTTTTCGAATTTTGAAGTTTTCTAAATCTGCTGAAAAATTTTTAGTGCTATAACGAAAAATAAACATTTAAAAAAAATTTTTTTTTTTCATTTCTAAAAAAAAAATAGTGAGAAAAAAAATGCCACTCTTAAAATTTCAGGAAATTCGCAGAAAATGCTGAAATATTTTATAAAAAAAAATCGAAAATCAAAAATGGCATTTATCCCGAAATTTTCGTTTTTTTCAGAAAGTTTCAAAAAAAACGTTGAATATGGATCCAAATTATTATTTTTATTTATTTTTCTAAAAAGTACATTTAAAAACAAAAATTTTCAAAAAAAAACATCCCAATAAGTCAATTTTCAAAAAATTTATGGTTATTTAACAAAAAAAAAACATATTTTTCTTTAAATAACTTGTAACTTTTTTTTGGTTGGGTAAGAAAATTTGAAAAAATTTTGAAAATTATTTTCAATAGGGTAGAGAAAAATACAAAAATTTCAGAAAAATCGTCACCATATAAATTTAGCGTATGAGAATGATGAGATGTAAATCAAGTCATCGGTCGTACGGTGTAGGGGTTAGTTATCGGTCTGGCGGCTCGGGTTCGAATCTCGGTTAGAACGGATTTTCATGTTATTTCTATAATTAGCGAATGTTAGGTTTAAGTTAAGAGTCACACAGTCTGATTTTGCGATAGCTCTACAATATAAATAAAATATAGATATGACATTGGCAAAATCCTTTTTTATCAAATGGCATACACCGGACATAGCATGCCGCTAACAGCAGCCATTTTTATCTGAATCCATTCCCCTTTCCTTTCTTTCCCCTCGCCTACATCGTATTAACCAATAATGATCTTTTTTACGGTAGAGATGTAGGCTCAGTAGGCTCAATTTATGGTTCTAAAACGGTGATTTCGGCCTAACTTTGGTAAAAGCGGACAAAAATACCACTTGTAGGCTGAAATTACGGTTCTGATATACACGTCATCATAGTCGAAAAAATCTAAAACCACCCATATAGCAATCTTTTTCAAGGCTTGAGCAAATCTGGTCTCAATTTCGATAGTTGTTAGTGTCTTTTTCTACATATGGGTCTTGCTCCAGATACTTGTAGCAAATTCAATTGACAAGCCTTGTACAAGAACTTTGGGCCAGATTATAGCTCAAGTCTTGAGAAAGACTGACACCAGAAGCATGCTAAATATACTTGTGCAAGAGTTGCTCAAGATGAAATGTTTTCGAATGACCGTTCGCATCATTCTACCCTTCCTATATTTACTATAGAATCAGTGGATTTCTGAGAATTACGGATCTTGAGCAAATCTTGAGCAAGTCATGGGTAAGTCTTTGTTATGGTACAAAAAATGCGTCAGAAAGTTTTTCAATGCACCTTGCTTTAGACTTGTCTCATATTCTTGCACAAGATGTCTTGAGCTAGTTATATATAAATCTTGAACCATGTCTTTTTAAATAAACTTGAGCAAGACCCATATGTAGAAAAAGACACTAGCAACTAGGGGTTTTGCTCAAGACGCTGGCACCAAAATCTGGCTCAAGCACATGTTACTTGGGCATAATTTCAGCCTATAACTCCTCGAGTAGGTTGTGGAGGCTCAAAATATGTTTTTAATTTTGACTCGCGGATCCACTTTATCAAAGAGGCACATCCGTTGATTTACGCTTTTATAGAAAATAATACACATGATTTTAAAACAATAAATCATAAAATCTTAACAATTAATTCTAATAATTATTCAATTAAAATTATAATTAGAAATTTATAAACAAGTAATTATTATTATTAAGGCAGTCATCTACTTTGAAACTTAAAAAAAAACTTGAATTTTTTTTCTACACATAAAAAAAAAGTAACTTGATTCAAGAGAAATATTCTTGAACCAAGAAAATCATTTTGAAGAACTTCATCATCTTGACTTAAGTAAAAAGATTCTTGAACTGAGAAATTTTACTTTATTTCAGAATTTTTCGTCTTGATTCGTATTGAAATTCTTCAAAATAATTATTTTGGTTAAAGAATTTTTCTCTGCATTTATTTAAAAATAATTACTGCTTTTTTACAGCATTTGATGTTAAAATTCCTGACAAACGGCAAATCTTTGGTTATCGTTACTTCCAGCTAGTCAGGCATTCCAATGGTTCGCCGAAGTTCGGCTTGCCATAGATGTCCCAAATTACAAGCAAATTTGGCATGCCAATCTTCGTTTTGCCTAACGTGGATTTAAGAAGGCGCAAATTAGGCTTGCCTAAGTTAGGCAAGCCAAACTTGCCCCTCACTAATTCTTCGGCATTCCTCACTACAATTTCTAGTCGGGTAACTGCCCTGAATAAAAAAAAGTATTGAGACAAAGAAAAAAGTATTGAAAAGTATTGGATTGATTAGAAAACCAATACTTTTCAATACTTTTTTCTTTGTCTCAATACTTTTTTTTTTATCAGGGTGCCGTAAGAGTGAGTCGATCATCCGATGTAA